>NW_026104253.1:0-596 GCF_025091365.1 Daktulosphaira vitifoliae
TATTATAAAATGTAATAAATGACAATATTTTTTCTGGAAGTCAAAATCTTTAAACAATTATAAAACGTAAACGGTTGTTCGCATAAAAGAAATTATAAGAACAAAATTGTTTGTAAATTTTTTTAATATCAAATTATCAAATCAAAAATAGTGATTCCCATTTAAAAAAATTATAAATAAACATTTTTATCCTTGAAGGGATAAAAAAAAAAGATTGAAATAAAAAAACCCAGCACAGAGGGGTCGCGGCACAGTTGTGACGTGGTATAGTTGGATCAAGTATAATGATATCTGACAGTGATTAAAATCACTATCAAAAATAAACGCTTCGATGCAAATCTTTAGATAGTGTTTAATTTTAAAAAAATTGGTGTTTTATTCCAAAAGCTACTTGATCTGTTGGTTCCTTAATATCTCGATTAAGATAAAGTATGTCGAATGAAAAAGGGTTTATTAAAAAATATTATTTCTCATAAAAAAATTGTGTGGATCCATAAACTTTTCAATAAGTTATAGCATTATAAAGTTAAATATAATATGAATAATAAAATCGAGAATTTTCACACGAAAATAGCATTCGGTAGCCATTTTCGCCG
>NW_026104253.1:698-884 GCF_025091365.1 Daktulosphaira vitifoliae
ATTATATTAGCTTTAATTTAAGATATATATAAAAGTGTCAGACCTTCTGGAACATTTTCAAAAGTTATGTTGAAAAAATAAATTTTTTGTGAAAAAGTTGTCATGTTAAATCCCCCCTGTGGGCAGGTTAAGTGTCAGATTTACAAAAAAATATACCAAATGATAAGTAAAGACATCAAGCATCTA
>NW_026104254.1:0-180 GCF_025091365.1 Daktulosphaira vitifoliae
AAATAGTGAAACATCATCAAACTATGTTCTAAGTAAGAATAAATTTAAAATTTCAGAAAAACTACATGTTTACACATAAAACCACTTTGACAGTCGAAAAAATTTTAAAGTGGACAAAAAAGTGAAACATCATTAAACTACGTTCTAAGTAAGAAAAAAAATAAAATTTAAGAAAAACAA
>NW_026104254.1:262-884 GCF_025091365.1 Daktulosphaira vitifoliae
GACGAAAGAGTGAAACATCATTAAACAAATATCTAAATGAAAAACAACTTAAAATTTAAGAAAAACTACATGTTTATGTGTAAACATTGAAGAAAATCAACATGTTTACTCATAAATAGAACTTGAAAGTCAAAAAAATTTTAAAGTCGATGGAAAAGTGAAACATCATCAAACTACGTTCTAAGTAAGAATAAACTTAAAATTTAAGAAAAACAACATGTTTACACATAAAAACACTTTGAAAGTCGAAAAAATTTTAAAGTCGATGAAAAAGTGAAACATCATCAAACTACGTTCTAAGTAAGAATAAACTTAAAATTTAAGAAAAACAACGTGTTTACACATAAAAACCCTTTGATTGTCAATAAAATTTTAAAGTGGACGAAATAGTGAAACATCATCAAACTATGTTCTAAGTAAGAATAAATTTAAAATTTCAGAAAAACAACGTGTTTACACATAAATAGACTTTGAAAGTCGCTAAAATTTTAAAGTGGACGAAAGTGTGAAACATCATTAAACAAAGATCTAAATGAAAAAAAACTTAAAATTTAAGAAAAACTACATGTTTACACATAAAACCACTTTGAAAGTCGAAAAAATTTTAAAGTGGACAAAAAAG
>NW_026104255.1:0-266 GCF_025091365.1 Daktulosphaira vitifoliae
TAGTCATGTTATGAAGAGAGAAGAATGGGAAGCTGTAAGAACAGTTATAGAAATGAATTTTGAAGTAAGAAGAGTTAAAGGGAGATCAAAAAGGAGATTGAGGGATGTTATTGAATGTGACATGAGGACAGCTGATGTGAGCGTAGAAGATGTGGGAGATCGTGTCAAGTGGAAGCTTAGGATAAGGGTGGCTGACCCCAAGTAGTTGGGATTAAGGCAAAGAAAAAGAAAAATATTACCAGAAATTCCGGTGGCAATTGACATAA
>NW_026104255.1:560-884 GCF_025091365.1 Daktulosphaira vitifoliae
TGGAATATAAATTTTAGTACTCATATTAAATGTAATGTAACTCGAAAAATATTTGTTTAAATGAAAAAATATAAGATAATTTTTTTGTTTATAATTGTCTTTTAAACAACTTTTGTACGAAACTTTTGTTTGTAAGTTAAATATTTTTTGAGAAAATTAAAAAAGCTCATTTCCAATCTTGAGGACTATTAGTATGTCATAATACATATTTTAATTCAACTTTTAAAAAAACAAAATTTGTTAGAAATTTTTTCCGCAATTTTTCCTTTGTTGAATGGCCTAGATGTCAATTTTAAACTTGTAATTGAGCTAAAAGTTATGGTA
>NW_026104256.1:0-884 GCF_025091365.1 Daktulosphaira vitifoliae
TCTAACATGCCTCCAACTTCAAGTTCATCATAATCAATATCTTTGTTGAGTTTTTCCCAAGGTATATATGAAACACCATCTTCAATTTCCCAATAATCTTTCCATTCTTTATCTTTCATGGCTTGCCCAGGAGCCCAAGCAATCTACAACACAAAAAAAAAAGGATATATTTTTAAAAATGATTACATGATTATTTTATGCAAATATTAGTTACAGTCATAGGTCTTCCTTGTAATCTTTCTCCTTGAAATTTATTCATGATACGTGCAGCATCTTGTCTTCTATTCATGCACAGAAATGCACATCCTCTTGGTGAAATTAAATTTAGTGATACAATATCACCAATTGGTTGAAACAATCCATACAAGTCATCTTGATGAACTAGTTTAGAAAGGTGACCAACCCAAAGAGTTGTACTTACAACTACAAACATTATTTATAATAATTAATATTAATAAAGTCAAAACTCAAAATGTTTTTTATTTACCAGCTAAATGATTTCTTTTAAAGGGAGGTAAATGTTTTTTTCTTCTTTCTCTATCTCGTTCACGTTCTTTTTCACGTTCTCGCTGACGATCTCTACTACTTTTCCTAGGTGATCTTTTTCTGGAAGAACTAGTTGAATACCCATCACGCCTTGTGTCCCGCTTGCTATGTGGTGGTGATGCTATATGATCTAGGTCAATTACTTCTGGTTTAGTTTGATTTGAACCTTCATAATTCCTATAAATTAAAATTTAAAAACTCTTTAAAAATAGATTTTACTATAGTTACTATAAATTTTATATACAATATAAATTAAAAAAAAATTGACTCATTATTATTTTTTAATGTACATTATTAAGCAATTATAGAAATATTTGTATTTGGTATTAATACATCTC
>NW_026104257.1:0-884 GCF_025091365.1 Daktulosphaira vitifoliae
AAAAATATTTTTATTTAAAAAAATACCTGTGGTTGTTGGTCTTGGATGGAGAATTTGGACTTTGTTGTTCGTCTCGAATATGCATTTTGGAAGAGAGTTTTTTCAGTACATCGTCCATAGTCCTTTTGGCGGCAGGTCCAGCCAACGACATAACGTTGTTATTATTGTTGTTGTTTTGGTTGTGCATGAATGTGTTGTTGTTGAGATGCATCAAATGCGCCGCAGCCAATTTTTCGGCTACGGATTCGTCACCTTTTCGAAGCCGTTGCTCGATATCGAAATATGGTGATCCGGCACCACCGGCTGCTGTCTGGCTACCATCAAGCAAATGGAATGGAGGGGGCCCGTGTTGTCCAGCGGCCAAAAATGCTCGTTCGTATGCAACGGCTGCTGCAGCCGCTGTCTCGTAGAACGCGTTATGGTTAAGCGACAGGAATGACGCTAGATGTGACTGGGGTAATTGCTGCTGTGGTTGATGGGGTGGCGACGACCCGGCAGAACCTGCCTGCTGTCGGCCGCCGTACGAGTATGGTGATTTACCGTCTACCGCAGAGTTGCCGCAAGGGCTTTCGGTGCGTTGCCGTTTGTTGGATTGTGACCGAGGCGATGAAGAATTGATGGCGTACCGACCGTTGTTGCTGGTGTCGCTGCAGTCTGACGAGGGCGGCGAAGAAGTACCACTGCTGTGACCGATCGGCTGTGCTACAGAAGGTGGACTGCTGGCCACGACTGGGCTGCCACAATTTCTGTCTGTTACAGTCTCCATATCGTCGCAATGGTTCTCGGGATAATGCAGCTGCTCCGTCTTATTCGTTTCGGGATTTGTACTCTCAAGCAATTTGGATGGCGGCGACTTGCGTTTTGATGACATTACACTGCGAAAA
>NW_026104258.1:0-884 GCF_025091365.1 Daktulosphaira vitifoliae
TTTATATATTCATTGATTTGATCTATGCTTTCCGTTGACATCATGATGTTCTTTATGTTTTGTAAAACAAATGGAAACATTAGTGTTGCGAAGGGAAAATATTGATATGAAATGTTATTGGTTGGAATCAGTAAATTGTACTTCTTTATAACCTGTGTATATTGCTCCACTGCTTCTGAGTATTGTTTATCTTCATCAGTGGGCTCCTCCTCAGAGATGGGATAATCCTCTGGATTGTAATTTAGATCGAACCTATCAAGGGAACGAAGATTACACCTTACTGTTGGTTCCATGTATGTTAGGATACAATATATTAGTTTTTTCCAATAAGAAGTTTTTATATAGGTGTTTTTTGTAATACTTCTCTTCCATAATGTTCTGTTCCAAACAGCATGTCTGTAATCTCCATTTAGCCTTCCTAGGAACGTGTCTTTGTAATAATCTCTCATTGTAAGTTCCACATCCGGAATGGCATAGAAGGCTAATTCCCTGGTTAACCAATTGATAGGTTTATCTTTAAAATATTGTTCTACATAATATGACCATTCCATCTCATTATTTGTAAGGTGATAGTTTTCCCGATGAATAATTCTAAGTGTACAGTGGTGACATGTTCTACCCAGGTTTCTTTTGTCACATTCCACCATTAATATTTCCCTTCTCCACCATGATTTATATATTGTAGTTTCAAAAATTTCTTGGCAAAATAGTTCCATTCTNTAAAAATTTCTTGGCAAAATAGTTCCATTCTATAATACAATGTTTATTTGTTTACTCCATGTTTAGTAATATGTTATATTTTATGCTTTTGAAATTAAGGTGCATGTATTATTGATTGTTTTATTATTTATGAAGTAGTAGATTGTTGTTAAATTTAATACAAA
>NW_026104259.1:0-884 GCF_025091365.1 Daktulosphaira vitifoliae
TTAGTTTTTTAAATTAATAATATTTTTTTTAATATAGTTTTAATTTTACTTAACTATCTACAGATTTGCAAAAGGCGTTGTTTTTTGATAATGATTTTAATCATTGTCACATATCATCTATACTACACCCAATTATACACACTGTGGCGGGACACTGCTGGTTTTTTTTTAAATAGCGATTAGTTGAAATAGCAGCAATGGGTTTACTTTAATTATTTCATTATTAATTTTAATAATAGAGGTTATTGAAGATACAGTTATAACTATATTTGACCTTTTAAGATTTATATCATGAAAGTTATTATCCACCATTGAGTTTACTAGAACAAGACCAATTTTAGACACTTTATGACAATTAATTTTATCATTACCAGAATTTCTGGTTGGGTTGACAAAAGAGAAAATGAGGTAGGTGAATGAGGAGATCAGTGATAATAGGCGAGAGTGTGAATTGGGAGGTAGAAAGTTTTAAGTATTTAGGACCAGTAGAGCAAAAGAACGGTGGTATTGACGAGAATGTAAGACACAGGATTAAGTGCGGGTGGTTGAAGCGTCTGGTGTCTTATGCGATAAAAGAATTCCAATGAGGATAAAAGGTAAATTCTACAAAATTGTAGTGAGACCAGCTATGATGTATGGTTCAGAGTGTTGGGCGGTTGTTAAGAAAGTAGAGCAGAGATGAANAGGCGGTTGTTAAGAAAGTAGAGCAGAGATGAAAATGCTTAGTTGGATGAGTGGAGTGACTAGAAAAGATAGAATAAGGATTGACCATATAAGAGGGAGTATAAGTGTAGCGTCAATCGTGGATAAGATAACAGAAAACATACTTACATTGTTTAGTCATGTTATGAGGTGAGAAGAATCGGAAGCTGTAAGAACAGTTA
>NW_026104260.1:0-883 GCF_025091365.1 Daktulosphaira vitifoliae
CTTTTAAAGATATAGAAAATGTGTATTATGAAGGTGCATATCTAATTTAAATTTAATATTTTAACTAAAATTAAAACTATTTTATTTTATTTTAGCATGGTTATTAAAAAAAAGAAAAGATATAAATAGTATTACATTTCGTTCATGTTATTTGAAATTATTGTATAAGGAAGATAAGCATAAGAGTAACTCTTTAACATGAGAGTAGATGATCGTTATTCAAAATAAATCATCATTACAATAGTTGGTTTTTATAACTGCATAATTGTTTATGGTTTATAAACTAAATAATATTAATTATTATTATAATAAATAATGATTATTAAAAATTCGTTCTACTATTATTTACATATTTTTTCCGACTTGAATACTCAATAAATAATAAAAATGATATAATTCCGGATCATGCCTCCACTCTATATTAACAATGTTAATAACTTTTAAAATACTTATTTAAAATTTACAATAAATAAATAAATTTTAGTTATTTTTTTAGTTGAACAACTTACTAACAATTAATCTATTGAAATTTATATGTTACCCTATAAAAAAAACGATAACATAGTGAGGTCGCGACACTACAGTGTGGACGTGGCATAGTTGGGACAAGTATAAATGATAAGTAATATAGTAGTGTCACAGGTATATACTCAAGTGCCGCGCACACAAAACAAAAATAAAGTAGACGACACAAGTTCGAGGTTAATTTGAAAAGGCGTCGAGCCGTTTATTAGAATAAGATTGTAAATATAAACGAAACAAAAAATAACACTGATACAAAAGATTTCACAATATGAAACAAAGGCTGATGATTTAGACAAGTGGGTATAACTAGCTATTCGAGAATCGGATGACGGTACGTTTGGTGGTGTCACGAAGATGA
>NW_026104261.1:0-883 GCF_025091365.1 Daktulosphaira vitifoliae
CTACTTGAGTGAACCTTTTCCTGATAAAGTAGATATCAAAAACCTAAGACCCAGAGAGATACTTAATTTTGTCAGTAAGACAGGATTCTTTGGACATAAGCAGGAGGTGACTTGATAGTCCACCCTTTATACAATGTAATAATACTTAAGTATGTAAGCCGACATTTTGGCATGAGGTGAGCATAATGGACTAAAAGGTCTGGATGCATGGTCATCATATCCACTTCACTAATAACTAAAACTAATTCAATTAATTTACTATATACAGCTTAAGTCTACGCTTAGAAAAATATTTCAAATTGTTATTATCAATTATAAATTAAGAATTTAGGATTGTTGAAAATTAAATCACAAAAATTAGTACCATAAAATGTTTTTATTTAATAACAATAATTAGGTTTATTTGATAACTTATTACTTAATCAATAGAAGAATCATCATCACTGCATGAATCAGATTCTTTAGGATGATTTTCATTTTCATTCATTCCACTTTGACATTTTGCAGCCCATTCACTTCTAGGAATTGCACATTTAGGACAAATACCAAGACTACTTGAACAATGATAGCAAGATGTATGATAAGGCTCTTTTACACATTTATTGTGGCATTTATTACAATTTTTCGGAGCTTTTAACATTTTATACTTTTTGTATTTAATTTTCCATTCCAAAATATCTTTGCAGCGTGGGCAGACATTTGTGATTTGAATAGAATTCAAACGTTTTGTCCGAATATTAGTATCATGTAAATTATTTTTGAATGCAAAACGATTTTGATGTTTTTGTGGACGATTTCGTGTTGCATTTCCCTTTTGACTGCTCATTTTTACTAAAATCTGCATATATAAAAAATATTGTGAATTATGTAACGATAAAAAAAA
>NW_026104262.1:0-883 GCF_025091365.1 Daktulosphaira vitifoliae
AACTGCTGGTGGCTTTGCTACCGTCAAGGAGATGGTGGAAGATTGGGAAGGCGTGCGTGATCGTTTTCGTGATGACAAGCCGCTGACCCAATCGGATTTTGCCAGATGGAGTAGCTGGCTCCACTGCGTGGAGACTAGGGAGTCGCCACTGGATTCGTTAACGTGCGGCCAATTCCGGACGGTCGAATCTTTCCGGAATTCAGTATCCACGATACTTAAGGTGATGCAGAGGGACCTGGATGACGGACGTCCGTTTGCCCTGGAAAGGGTCATGGAATATGACCCGTTAGAAGGTATCGATAAACCCGAGCAGAGAGCGGAGCTCATCAATACATGTATAACCAGCCGCCGAGGAGAAGACGCGGCAGAACGACTCATGGGCGTCGCCTCGGAACTCTTATCTTGCTGTAACGACAGCGCTATAATGAGGAGCATGGGGCGCAAGCTTCGTCAGGCCGCCGAGTACATGGCGTACACGGAAGGGCAAAGGAAGCTGGAAATGTTGTCGTCTCCGGAAGCTACGGCTTTGGTAGATGACGACGAGGTAATGCGGACGGGTGACCTGGTTGATAGCGCAGAACCGTCCCTTGGGGAAGTTTCATCAACACGCCGCAGAGCGGACTCACCAGCGATGAGTCCGTTGCCCGAAAGATCTCCCACACTGCGGTATCCTGGCAAGAGAAGGGCGCCTTTGTGGGAGGAAGGCGAGAGCGACGACGAGGCCACGTTCGACGTCGGCCTCAACCACGTCGTTGCACTTGCCAGAACGGTGGAACCGGCACCCACCTGGAGTATCTCGTTCAGCAGATTTCCCTCTCGTGCCAGGCCCTCAGCGAGCTGAGGAGCTCGGTGCAGCCATGCCGCAAAAGGCGGCACGACCCGG
>NW_026104263.1:0-249 GCF_025091365.1 Daktulosphaira vitifoliae
GACTTTCAAAGTGTTTTTATGTGTAAACATGTTGTTTTTCTTAAATTTTAAGTTTTTTCTTACTTAGAACGAAGTTTAATGAAGTTTTAATTTTTCGTCGACTTTCTAATTTTTGGACTATCATAGTGTTTTTATGTGTAAACATATTGTTTTTTCATTAATTTTAAGTTTTTTCATACTTAGAACATAGTTTAATGATGTTTCACTCTTTCGTCGACTTTCTAATTTTGTCGACTTTCAAAGTGTTTT
>NW_026104263.1:634-883 GCF_025091365.1 Daktulosphaira vitifoliae
TTTTTTTTTACAAACTACCAAATGGCTTTATTATTTAAACGATAAAATTATCTTTATAAATATATTTTACAATAATTGTATATGAAACATAGTTTTATAACAATTAATAAAGAATAAACATGTGTGGAGTGACACCTCCAGCGAGGTGGCTCCTTAACCTAGATCTTAATTTAGATCTTTGTTTAACAATGTTCCAATTTATCGTCGACTTTCTTATTTTTCGACTTTCAAAGTGTTTTTATGTGTAAA
>NW_026104264.1:0-883 GCF_025091365.1 Daktulosphaira vitifoliae
TAGTAGTTTGTTTAACAATAAGAAGGTGGAGGTCTCTATGAATTGTTTCGTTTGATATATAAGATAGGACGTTAAATATTCGATTGGTAATTAAAATCGGTTCAGTGAGGCTAAGAATTTTTATGGATAGACATAAAAAAACGCACACCATCACAAGAATAATACCTTCATAGCTTCACATAAAAACTAAAAAATTTAATCAAAAAGATTTAAAAAAACTCCATAATTAAGTGAATTAAAAAAATTAATTATAATTGTAAATGTACATTGTTAAAGTCTAAAGAAACCCAAATCATGTTATTAGTAATGCACGTTACAAATTTGAAATCGGCGCAAAAATTGGTTTAAAGAAGTATATTTTTGATGAAAATTGCTTGTAGACCAAAAAATGTATTCATAAGTAACAATTCATTTATAAAAAGTATTGCATCACGATCTTCAAATTTTATGAATGTTTTCCATAATAGTAACAACTCCTTTATAATTTTTTATAATTTCTCCATACAAATTACAACACTATATCATTAAATATCAATTTCACACTACAATTAATTTCTATAATAAATATTTTATATATATTAAATCCAACTAAACAAAAAGATAAATCCAGACATATCTGTTTGCTACAACATACAACAAAATAAAAAATAAAAATAAAAAAAATTTATTTCTCTAATAACTACGAATTTTGATCGCATTAATCTGATTGTTGTGTCTAATTATCAAGAATAATTTTCTTTACAAATTTCCATTAAAAAATAGGTTTTCAAAAAAAGTGGATTTATCTGGTTATTTCCTCAATTAGCTTAAAATTAGCTTTGAAAGTTCCTTTTTAGGTTCGATGCGAAGCTGAGAAGGTATTAATTTTACTATGATGTGTTTA
>NW_026104265.1:0-883 GCF_025091365.1 Daktulosphaira vitifoliae
CCCCGCCGTACCTCAATCGTGTTCCCCTCTGAATACACCAGCCTGTCCCATATCGACCATGATGTTGTTAGACCCAGTCACAAGTAGCGCTGTCATCGGTTAAAGTCGTCGTTCAATTTATTATACACTCAAGTCTATGGAGCTACATTGAAGTTCAATTGCAAAACAATCCCTTGTTCTGTAAAATATCAGTCAATATTTTTACGTCTATCGGTCTCGAAATTTGGTATAAATTAATGAATGTGCGATGCGAGTAAATTTTCATGTCATCTATTATGCAACTATATTTTGTACATAAACATATGTGTATGCAAATGTCCATAGTTAATCGTAAAATAACAAACATTCATGTTTTAATTATTAATTAAAATAAAAAGTGATCTACGATACGTCAGACTTTCCTTAAAAAGTCTAATTATCTTGTCCAAACGACATGAGTTAACAATCTACCACCGAATTATAGTTTATAGATACTAAGTATTGTTATATAACAAAATTTCAAATAAGAAAATAATTTTGAAAGACTAATAAATAAAAATCCTATTTCCGCAATTCTGTTTTAGCATTTTCTTGATAGAAACCCGGATATTCTTGGGATTTTATTTTCAGAGGCATCAAACTTTGAAAGTTTATTTTCTTTAAATCGAAAAAATTGTATCTATATTTATTATCCAAACTTCAATGGCATAGCCAGAATTTTTACTTGGCCTATGGACTTTTTTTATGATGTACTCTTACCAAGGTCATTATTATTCATAGTAGTAATTGGGACTATGAGCCCCCAGGTCTGCCTTAACTACGACACTGATATAATTATTTTATTATAGAGGCTCTATCATATTATTTCAGTTATAAAAATTCAAACCAATCTCATAAGTTATAA
>NW_026104266.1:0-883 GCF_025091365.1 Daktulosphaira vitifoliae
TAAAATTTTAGCTAGCCATAAAACATCATAAAACAGGCCACAATCATTTCTACCTAATAAAGAGGGGGTTCATAGGCAAAGGAGGACTTATCTCTCTCAAAAATATTGAAAAATCGCAAAATATACATAAATTTAACTGAAAAATTATAAATAAAGTGAGAACAATTGAATGCCGTTTTCTTACTTTCTGAACAATAAAAATGGTTCGTATTAGCTTCGATGCAAAGCTGAGAAGGTATTGGTTTTACTATGATGTTTTTTTTTTTTTTGTGTCTCAGCTCTCACCGAACGAATTTCTTTCAACGATATGTAAAAAGATCACAAATCGTATCTAGTCGAAGACATTACCCTTAAAAATTGAAAAAAACTCCCCCGTTCCCTGTAAATGGGGGAAACCTCCACAAAAATTACAAATTTAAAAATCGCTAATTTTCAAAATTTTTTCAATTTTTTTTACTAAAATGTGCCGTAACTTTTTCAAAAATGAACATATCAATATAATTTTTTTATAGATGCTTGATGTCTTTACCTATCATTTGATATAATTTTTTTGTAAATTTGACCCTTTATCTGCCCACAGGGAGGGCATTTAAATTGACAACTTTTTCACAAAAAATTAACTTTTGAAAATATTCCGGAAGGTCTGACACTTTTATATATATCTTAAATTAAAGCTAATATAATATAATTTAATTTTTTTTTAAATTGAAAAAAAAAAATTTGANATTTAATTTTTTTTTAAATTGAAAAAAAAAAATTTGACCTCTGGACTTGTTTTCACGACAAAAATGGCTATCAAATACTATTTTCGTGTGAAAATTCTCGATTTTATTTTTTATATTATATTTAACTTTATAATGCTATTACTTATTGAAAAGTGTAT
>NW_026104267.1:0-882 GCF_025091365.1 Daktulosphaira vitifoliae
AATTTATTTGATAATTTAATAAGTTACCTTATCTTTTCATTAAAATATTAATATTAGTGTTCGATGAATGATTACTAAACTGCTGTAAACTAAAGAGAATAGTTTTATTTTTCTACATTTAATTTTTATTAATATTTATTTATTTATTTAGGAGTATTCTTCATACATTAAATAATATATTTTAAAAACGTTGTGACGTAATTATAGAAGATAGACTTATGTAGCATATTGCGATCTTGCTGCGTCACAGGAATAGGAAGATAGATGACCTCTAAAATCGAAAAAAATTAATATGTATTAAGAATTTTTCAACTTTTTTTCTAAAACTCGCTTAAAATAAAAAATTTTTTTATGATTTTTAGTAAAATTTAAATGTAAAAAAGATTGAATTGGTAAAAAATCAAGGTTACATAGTAATAAGTGTAAACAACTCCTTTTTTTTTTTAATAACTAGGCTTCTAAGATTTCACTTGATTCCAAAAATACGTTCTACGAATCATTAATATTAAATAATGCTTTAAACAGTTTAGAAATAGATCAACACAATTAAATTTACTTAAAATGAATGAGAATACACTTTTAGGCCTTGCATCATTCTTTTTTTCTTATTTAAAAGCGTAGTGCAGAGTCATCGAGAAAGTATTGCGATTTTGTCTAGATAAGCAATAATTATTACTAGAACAGTTGAAAAAAAATCTGCAGGCTATTTTTAAGGGGAATCCTTACAGATAGCAAAAGTCAACACTTGTCTGTTACGGGAACCAACGTTATAATAGAACTGGTCAACGACCAATTGCGATTTACGACAACATATATTTTACATTCCTTATGCTAACTTTGTCGAGTGCTTAAAAAAAGAAGAGCGTTGAAGATTATTTGTTT
>NW_026104268.1:0-882 GCF_025091365.1 Daktulosphaira vitifoliae
AACCAGAGTAAATAACAACAAACACCTTTGATGTATTTATTTAAATCCCGTCAAGAAGACAAAATAGAATTACGCCGTTATCATAATGCATTTGCCGACAAGCACGTTTTGAATTTTGATAGTTAAGGTCTACTTCCTGTCATTGTACCTGGTTAGCTATACTGACGCCACCAAGCTACCTCCTCATCAAACTCAGTATTCAAAGTCGTATCATTGACGGCGATTGTCTTCTTTCTAAATCTCATACCTGTTTTTTAACGTAATTTTTCAAAATACATAAATAATTGTAAATCATTTAAAAACAAGTTAGGGGAAGAATGGTATAACATTGGTTTATCAACTATTTTTCAAACACACTAAAAAAATATGCCCTAGTAATAATCAATCACAATAAAGTGGAACCATTTATTATCAATTTCGGACGTTTGACAAGATGTTGGAATTTATTTCGTTCATCCCCTCGCTGCAAAGGTTATTTATAGTAGCCTAATGTTTCGACAACTGATTTGTCAGAACGTTAAGCATCTGGAAAAATATTGATGCCTTCGAATGAAATTGAATTGTGTACAACTTATGTGTATGCAAAGTTTAAGGAAAATATATATAAATTAAGACTAATAAAATGTTCTTCACTTTAACATCTATTATTGACTCGAAAGATTGAAAAAATTATAAATATAAATACAATATTAACTAAATTATGTTTTATAAAATAGTCGATTTTGATCTGAGATGATAATGTAGACATAAGTAATATATTATACTCGTATGTACATGAGCATCTCTTTTTTAACAAACCTGATCTGGCCAATTGTATTAATATATACATACAAAACACTATTATTATCGTTATTGGTTATTATTATCCACAAAACCTATTGA
>NW_026104269.1:0-882 GCF_025091365.1 Daktulosphaira vitifoliae
ATGGTTTGACATGGTTAAATTAATTGCTACCTGCTTCTAAACCATGCACAACCTATTCCCTGTTGATAATATTAAAAATTATCAAAACAAATTTATAGTTATTTTGTTTAATAATAAAATAATTCCTTTTTAAACACATTAAATTTTTATTGATGTGTTTTTTCATACAGAAATTCATCTCAATACATCTGAAAGAAAAAATAACGAATAATTTGTATGGGTCAGTTTATTTAAAATACAAAATGTTTTATTTTTAATGAACATTAAGTTTATGAGTCGATATGTATTATTGCATATCTTAAGTAACATTACACAGCCATCTACATTGATAAGTAAAGTAACTACTTAGTACATTCATTTCATATAATTGTTTACGCTTATGTTACATATCTAGTAGTATTGCTAAAGTTTTACAAAACAGATGTTTTTTTTCTCTTTAATAATATTGTGAAAGTAAAAAGTTAACTTTCAAAATTATATAGGAAAATTTATTAACAAGCGAAGTCATCCAAATTAATGTTATTGAAAGAATTGTTTTCAACAAAAATATTAGAGCAAAATGGCGCTTTCTTATGTAATACAAATAATGGCTTATAATAATTTTTTTTAGAGATAACGAATACGTATTGACAGAAAAATTCTTTTGTAAATGAATAATTAGAATTAATTATTACTTCTATACAGTTCGATTTCAGCTCGACTTGAAATCTTAGTGAATCTTTATCGGTTCTCGGTTCTGATATTGTAAATTATATAGAATAAAAATAAAAATTTTTAAATTAGATTTAATTGAAATGAGCAAATTACATAAAACCGAAATTGTGATTAATATAATAACAAAATATTAATATAGTTGGAAGACTAAATCATATATATATATAT
>NW_026104270.1:0-198 GCF_025091365.1 Daktulosphaira vitifoliae
ATTTTAAAATCAAAGAACTACTAATCAGGATATAATTAAAGAAATAAGAGTTGATGTTGCTTTTAGAACAATCCACCAATTGCCTAATTAAAACAAAGAAATAAAAATTAGTTGAGAATTTTTTCTGCTATTCTCCAAAATTAATCCTTCGTTGACTAGAATGAATCATTAAATAGAAAATTTTATGAGAATTAAAAC
>NW_026104270.1:703-882 GCF_025091365.1 Daktulosphaira vitifoliae
AGAGTAAAAAAATTATTAAATTACAAAGTAAAATGATTTAATTTTGTAGTTGAAACCTATCATATCAAACTTCATTCGTTAATAAATATTTTGAAAATATTAGAAATTAATGATTTTAATTGTCTTTATGGAGACCATGTAATAACTAACTGTTTAATTGATAAATTAGAATTTTTTTT
>NW_026104271.1:0-882 GCF_025091365.1 Daktulosphaira vitifoliae
CGACGGAATATGCGATAACGCGAGGCGTTTGGAGAGTTACATACATACATACATACATACATACATACATACATACATACAAGTGAAACTAATAAAATCGTCGTCCCGTTTCTGAACGACAGGGCAGGTGATTGGTGGCGAGCTATAAAATTAAACAATATGCCATGGGCGGAATTTAGGTCCGAATTACTCGAGGAGTTCGACAATATCGACATCCGGACGGCGCTCGAGACGGACTTAAAAACGACGCGACAGGGCCCCCGACAAACGTTAACTGAATTTATTATTCATAAACAACGATTGGCCGCGCGAGTACGTTGTGGTTTACCAGAACAACAACTTGTGCGACAGTTAACGGGGCTTGTACGGGACGATTACCGCGCTATGATACGGTTAATGCACCCAGCGTCTTTCGCCGATCTACGTGAAATAGCGCACGACGTAGACAAAACCGCGGCTCCTCGGTACGCTCCGCCAGCGTCCCGACAGCCAGCCGATCTGCATCCGCGGCATACCGCGCAACCAGCGGCCCGACAGCGAGCGGGTTATGCACATGCGGACGCACCGCCTACCCCGTGCCGATATTGCGGCGAGCGACACTGGCACCGCCAGTGCCCAAACAGGCCGTCGGTATCGGGAAACGGCAATCGGCTAGGAGGGAATTAGTCCGCCCCTCCAGCCTNCGGTATCGGGAAACGGCAATCGGCTAGGAGGGAATTAGTCCGCCCCTCCAGCCAAATTTAATAATTATTAGCCAATCATTAAAAATATTTTGTTATATTAATTGGCTTAAATAAAAACTAAACAAGACTTTTTGGCCAACGACAAATAACAGTACTAAATCAAATTTTTTCATTTTGTATAACTGGAAATAATATAAAT
>NW_026104272.1:0-881 GCF_025091365.1 Daktulosphaira vitifoliae
CTCCATTTACGGGGAACAAGGGAAATTTTTTCAATTTTTGAGGGTAATGTTTTCAAATGGATACGATTTGTGATCTTTTGACGTATCGTTGAAAGAAATCGGTTCGGTGAGAGCTGAAATAAAGTGCTAACAGAAACAAAAAAATAAAAAAACACATCATAGTAAAATTATACCTTCTCAGCTTCATATTGTAGCTAAAATATAATTTGAACACAAAAAAAGCATGTTTTTTAACTACGGAAATCATTTGCACATAGATTATAGGCAGTCGGGGCAAACAAATACCATTCTCAGCTTCGCAATGAAGCTAAAAGTATTAAAAATGTTAAAGTTTACCGATTTTTAGAATCGTAATTTTATTGTTGATTTAAAAGAAATGAGGGAAATTTTTTTCAATTTTGGAGTGCATCGTCTTCAATTAGTTACGATTTGTGATATTTTGACGTATCGTTTAAAGAATTCGGTCCGATGAGAGCTGAGACATATGGTGACAGGCCACCACAATTCTCATTTCTTAAAAATTAAAGGTGCCATACATTTTGCAAATGATGGAATGATTTCAAATTTGATTAAAGTTTAATCAATTGAATGATGTTATCTCACAGTACCTCGAGTTCAAATTTCGAACTTTCGCAAAATTCTAAAATACTATTCTGAGATTAATAATGTTAATCTTATGTTAATATTACCGAAGGTATAAAATTTAAACTTTATAATGTAAACTGATCAAATTTTACTCAAATAATCATATTAAAATACCAAACATTAGCGTGAGGTGTCAGGGTATCAAAGAACCGTATCAACTTAAATATTTCTTTTTCTTTATATTTGTGTGTTATGATTGTGATATCGAACTCTAAATTTAGAAGTAAAAAAAAAAA
>NW_026104273.1:0-881 GCF_025091365.1 Daktulosphaira vitifoliae
AGGATAAAGAATATATAATTATTTTTCAATATCTAAAAAATATTTAACAATCTATGCTAATTTCCCAATTAATATCAAAGCAAGTTCGACACACATATTATAATATCTTTCGTTTAATTCAAAAGGATAATTTCTGAAGAAATTATCATTCAACTCGTATGTTTATTTTTATACTCATTATTAGGCTTATATCTTCTAGAATTTGCATTTTTGTTTTTTTTTTTTTATAGGTTCTAGGATTATTTTAGTAAGGTATAAATTTGTATTAAAATCCAATGAGCAAAATAAAAAATTTGATGTATATTTTCAAGCACTATTTTGCTTTTTTTTTTGTTTAAAGCTATTTTAGTACCGTATTAGACAAAAATTTCAAAGAAGTCAAAATAGGTACAATTTTTTTTAGTTGCATATTTTAATGAAGTTTTAAAAATGCAAAAAATTTAAGAAGCCATAAAAATGCTTAAATTTTAATAAAGCCATAAAATTTCAAAATGTTACGAAGCCCAAAAAATGCACATAATTCAAATAAAAAATAGATAAAATATGTGTCTTTACATTAGAACATTTTAACAACTTTTAGGTCCTTTAGTAAATTATATATTACATTTTAATAATTAAAGCGTAAGGTTTAGTTTTAAATTAAAATTTCAAAAATATTTAAAATTAGGTTTAACTTTTTCACATTAAATTTTTTTTTTTTTAATATTTTGTCTTTTTGGTGTTATTTAAAGCACTAAAATAATAAATTAAGTACTTATTATTGTGCTCATAATAAGTTGTCTCAGTGCTATAAGTATGAATTTTGCTTATTATACAAACTATTGAAATTCATAAATTAAATATTTATTTAATTATGGTGCTGATAGCTCAACTGGATACAT
>NW_026104274.1:0-239 GCF_025091365.1 Daktulosphaira vitifoliae
ATATGTATTACGAATTAAATAAATATAATTAAAACGTGTGTAATATAAGTGGTAAGAACATAGTAATAAATGTTCTTACACCGTTATGATAGAAAAATAATAATAAACAACAAGAACCAATGATAAAATGAAATTAGCACAAATTATTAATAAAATAAATAACATATATATCCCCTTTCTTATAACTAATACATATATTATGTGGACTGTATCCGTTAAAATAAACAATAAAAAAAATT
>NW_026104274.1:245-881 GCF_025091365.1 Daktulosphaira vitifoliae
ATACATATATTATGTGGACTGTATCCGTTAAAATAAACAATAAAAAAAATTCTTAGTAATTACCCACTGCCGTTTGAAGGTGATGAACACTGGAACACATCAGATGCAGGGAAGGCAACAAAAAACACCGTAACATATAACAAGCCGTTGAGCAGCTCAAATTGAACAATGTGGCGACAAGGCAATACTCGACCCAAAAGAAACCTGGCGACGATATTACCGAAACGGCCGACTAATTGAGCGCGAATGAATGCTTCACGACCACTGCCACACACACAGGGACCGGTCTAAACAGCAGCGCCGCCGTACCGTTACGAAGGTGGTGGTTTTTTAGTGGGAAAAAACATTGAAGGTCGCGGCGTATATTATATAAAAAAACGCGGAATCTCCGGAATACTAGACGGCTACAGAAAAAAAGATAAAAAACAAATTGCGTTGTGTCCGCGGCATACCCGTTGTGACAAACACTAACGTGTATGATGTGATCGACTGACCTGATCTCCCTCACTTACCGTGTTTTCATATTAAATTAAATGTATCGCATCCCTCACATTAATGTGTATCTAACAATTATTATTTTTTTTTTTACTTTGATATTATACTATTTACAATTATGTCAAAAGAAAGAAAAATATA
>NW_026104275.1:0-881 GCF_025091365.1 Daktulosphaira vitifoliae
CACAGTGTTTTGTCAAAAACTTTAAGTAGTGAATTCAAATTCAACATCTCTTTCTATTCAAATAATTTTTAAAAATATCTCTACAATACCAGAAAATGTATGGTTGAAGAAGTTTTGTTTTCACAGAAAAAACTAATATTTGTATTTTAAATTATTATAGGTTTAAAATTGTTAATATAAAATTCAATCTTAAAAAAAATATATTCAGAATTAAAGCATTGTACTTAGTATATTTAAACTCTTTGGCAGTCATCTATTTGATCCTAAAAATTGTATTCACCCGAGTTAATCTAATATCCCTCATTACATGCATATCTTAGGTTCCCATTTTCAATTAACTAGGCTGGTTAATATACATGTATAAATACAATAAAATCAATAAATTATTAGTTGTTAATTATTTTTGATGAAAAAAAAATATTAACATATAAAACATTTAAATATTATATCCAATTATATTTTCTATTTAAGATACCCAAATTGATAGTTTTTAAAATAAGAAAGAAACAAATTGAAAACAAATTTTTTTATAAAATTTGCATTTATGTAAAAATAAAAATAAATTTTTTTTTCAAATTTCTAATATAAAATACCTACTACATGGTGATTACCAAAGTGTTAATTTAATTTATTTGATAATAACTTTCTTATATAGTGATGCTTAGTATATTGGTTAAATTAAAATGCACTAGTTTTCAAAATATTACGCAAATTGAACATAAGATGTTTAATGTAAATTCTGTTAATGCTTTCAGAGTTATACAATTTTTAGTTATTAATGCTGTACAAGATATAAATTATAAAATTTTTGGATAAATAAGCTGATGTGCTAAGCAATTCTAAATAGACAAAGTATTGATCAATAGTTGTTCATAATAGGA
>NW_026104276.1:0-881 GCF_025091365.1 Daktulosphaira vitifoliae
CGCGAAAATTTATATATATGCTGCATTTGATCGGCGACCAAACAGTTTGTCCTACATGACATTTATTACAACTTTCATATTGTAAAATGTGGTTGAACATTTATTGACACATAATCGCTCCATTAAAACCATAAAACTATTTAAAAACGTAAATAATTATAAAGAACTTAATATTAGGGAGGCAATAGAAATGTTTAAAAATAAAAACAATTTAATTAATTTGCCCACTGAAAAATTCATTAATAAACTTGTGTAAACTGGCAAAATGTGATAATATTACTTAGTGATTACGTCACTAGGTGATAAAGTAACTAGGGATTTATAAGGGATTTTTTTCTAGTCGGGGTGTCAGTATGTGTTTGTGATAAATAATTAAATAAATAACACGGTGGTGTTATTCCGATACGTATTCCGAAATACGTATCCTTGAATTTTCAGTATTTTTTTGTGGCTTTTGATTTTAATATTTTTTAGTTTCTAAATTAATCATATTTTTAACATAGTTTTAAATTTATTTAATGATGGTATGATAACAATATATTTATTATCGAGGCAGCGTTGTTAGCTCTGCGTTCAGCCCCCAACCTAAGGTTATGGTAGAGCTACTGCAGTGCATCGATACGTATGCACTAGGCGATGGGATCACCACTTCCCCTACGCCATTGACTGGGGTCCGCGGGTTCGTTACACCCGTTATCAACTAAGATAACCAATCGATAATAACATCTTCTTCCTCGCCTTAATCCCAACTACTTGGGGGTCGGTCATCCTTTCTTAAACTTCCACTTGACATGATCTCGCACATCATCTACGCTCACATCAGCTGTCCTCAAATCGCATTCAATAGCATCCCTCCATCTCTTTTTTGGTCTTCCTCTACC
>NW_026104277.1:0-881 GCF_025091365.1 Daktulosphaira vitifoliae
TAATGTCACCGTAATGGTGTATACATTTTAAGGGAAGACGAGTCTATTGTGCGCGGGGTGTCACTTTGACATTTTGCATGCACACGCATTGGTAACATTAACCTAATCGGATTGAAGGGCTATCTGCCGTATAGCGAATACGCCTCTCTGTTATGTCACCGTTGCACTCAAGGGAACCAGAACATATTTAGCTGTTGTATGTTGTGCATTTACGAATCATATCGATATTGTTTCGTTTGGGGCTTCTCTGTAGTGTAGGTCCGTGTATGCGTTGAGCCGCTTTTCGGCACTTTCAGGAAAAATAAATACCTGTCGGTGTTGATACATTTTAGCTAAACGACAACATTTGTATTTATTGTATAATGGGTTTGTTTAATAAATCGAAAAAACAACGTGTGGACGAGTACATCCGGTATTCGTCTGTGAGTTCGTCCGGACGGAAAAGGAATAGAAGGGACACGGATTCGAATTCCAGCAGGAGATATAGGCGTAAAAAGGTTAGTCGATCATTAAGGTTGTGCATAATAATGCCGGCATAGCTGTATCGTTTTCATAGACATATTTATAGTTTTCATGCTGCTCTAAACAAGTATTTTTTGGCTGTATTGTTCCTTAGAAGAACTAACGCGATTTTTACACGGTTCGATAACACTTGTACTCGTTGCCACGAGTCTAATGCATTTTCACACTTCTTCAACTTCCATCGAAACGTTCACAAAATTTTCGGTGTATTCTAATGTGTAATTTTTTCATGTAATTTAATTGTTAGAGACAATAGACTCACGACCTACCAATACGTATCACTGTGCAAATTTCAGTTACTACGCGATTCATATTTAAATCTATCAGAATAATTGATGTAATTGTGCAATTATCTAAAA
>NW_026104278.1:0-881 GCF_025091365.1 Daktulosphaira vitifoliae
GACATTATCCTTTATGATAATTGAGGGTAATTTTTGAAAATTATGGTGCCGATAGCTTCAATTAGATACGTTTTGTGATCTTTTGACATATACAGTACTATCAGTGCATTAAGAGTGGATTAATGGCGTTTAGCTAAAAAAAAAAAAAAATACTTGGCAGAATATAACTAATAGCTTCCCATATAAAATAAGTAACAATGTTTTAGTATTAAAAAAATATTTTTTTAGGCTATAACCAGGAGTCATTAGGATCTAATGTTACTAAATTCCGACTTTGGACATAATAGACTATAATTTTTACTCTAAATTATACTGATCAAATATATTTGAGCTACTAAAGTAAATAATTAGTGAACTGGAAAATGCATAATTTTATTGAAATTAGTTTTATATAATTCTACTCATCAAAGATATTTTATTTCATTTAAAAATTTAGAGCATCAAACTAATTTTTTCCATAGTTTAAAATGTGTAAGAAGTAAATATTTCATTTGAAAATTTTTCCAACTAACACTCATTACGACATATTTATTAAAGCACTCAATAAATCTCTATTTAATCTCTTGTCAAGAGATTTTTAAACACTATGATTCCATGTGTTACATCAGTGGCTTATTTCATAAATAATAAAAAAATAGGCCAAAAAGAAATAAATAATTTGATATACAAATTGAGAAAAATTGCATTTATTATCTAGTCTTTGATACGGGTTCTTAAACATAAGACAAATATATATTATACATACAAATTTTGGACGGATTATGATACAATGAATGTTTGAAATAAAGTTTTTAAAGAGGAGAGAATATAACATTACAGTAAATGTAAAAATATATATTATAATATACAAATTCAGTTGTTAAAAATTATTTTTATTTATC
>NW_026104279.1:0-881 GCF_025091365.1 Daktulosphaira vitifoliae
ATATTTTTATAAATAATTAATAAGATATTATTTAACTAACAATTACATAACTCTAATACCTTAGAAATATATCATAAAAAATTAAAAAAACAAGACTCTTCATTGACAAATTGAGTGATTTTAATCTCTAATTGTTTAAATAATTAAACAACTAGTAAATAATTATTGATAGTATACAAAGATCATATCTAATAGAAACTATTTAACGTCAAACTATCAGATAATAAAGAATTTTTTTTAATAAATACAACAGCAAAAATTTGAAGAAAAAAAAACCATTTTCAAGAAAATAAAAGTACAAAAATAATAATGATGAAAAACAAATTGAGAATGAAAATTCCAGATCCTAGTATTATCATTAACTAATAACAATTTTTTTCCTAATCAAATTTTTAGAACACCACATACTTTTTTATCAATATCTTTATCCAACATATCATTGATTGTACAACCAGCTCCTCGCATCATGATTGCTCCTAGTCCAAAAAGTCCCAGCATTTCAAAATTTGGAAGTTCGCCAGCTCCTGAAGCTAGTGCAATACTCCATGTACAAGGCCAATATAAAAGAAGCCAACCTAAGTTGATTTATAATAAATTAGTTATAGTTAATGTGACCAAATGGATTTTCTCACCAGTTGGCTTAGAAAACCGCATCAATTCTAAATAAGGATAAATAGTACTCATCAAATGACTCTTTGGCTGTTCAATGGGTTTCCCTTGTTGATGAATAAATAGCTTATTGTTTACTGAACAACATCGCATTAGCAATATATTATCCAGGTGAAACAGTTGGGTTGGATACCCATATATTTTCTTTTTTTTGGTAGACAAAGTTTTAAAAAATGCACAACAACCTGACAATTGAAGTTTACCACCAACAC
>NW_026104280.1:0-196 GCF_025091365.1 Daktulosphaira vitifoliae
GTCAGACCTTCCGGAACATTTTCAAAAGTTATGTTGAAAAAGTAAATTTGTTGTGAAAAAAATGTCATTTTAAATCCCCCCCTGTGGGCAGGTTAAGTGTCAGATTTACATAAAAAATATACCAAATGATAAGTAAAGACATCAAGCATCTATATAAAAAAAAATTATATTGATATGTTCATTTTTGAAAAAGTTA
>NW_026104280.1:558-881 GCF_025091365.1 Daktulosphaira vitifoliae
AATGAAAGATGTATATAAATACTACTTCTCATGAAAAAATTGTATTGATCCATACATTTTTTAAAAAGTTATAGCACTTTAAAGTAAAAAATGTAAATTATAAAATCGAGAATTTTCACACAAAAATAGCATTCGGTATCCGTTTTCACCATGAAGACAAGTCCAGAGGTCAAATTTTTTTTTCCAAATTAAAGTACATTATATTAGCTTTAATTTAAGATATATATAAAGTGTCAGACCTGCCGGAACATTTTCAAAAGTTAAGTTGAAAAAGTTAATTTTTTGTGAAAAAGTTGTCATTTTAAATCCCCCCCTGTGGGCAG
>NW_026104281.1:0-881 GCF_025091365.1 Daktulosphaira vitifoliae
CCTGCATTCGGCGGCAATTCTCCATTCGGAGAATTCAGGGCGGCGCTCAGTGCTTTGTGCACGTCCTGCTCATCCTGCCACCTACCACTACTGCTACCATTAAATCCAACGTCGTCTCGTTCCAAGCCGTACACGTTGACAGACACGTTAGGGTTTATCGCTCAAATATTTTAATTTGGAACACAGACGTGGGAAACACAAACCCCGTGAAATCATACCTGTGCTCCTCATTAAAATGTTTTTCATTAAAACGATATTTGTGTCCTCCCTTGACGTGTCTCGCTAAAATGGACCACTTGACATAAGACTGATTGTTATTCTGTGGATTGATTATTGCTTTTCTATGGTAAATTTCTGGTGAGACTGAAATATATGATGAACCGGCGAGAGGCGTATACTTATATACGCTGAGCATAAGATCGTCTATATGCGATAGAGAAAGGCCGTTACCCCTTCCCGAGTACGCGTCTTCCTCGTAGAGCATAACCTCAAAATCTTCATTGTCTACACACCCGATATCCGTAACGGATAGCAATGCCCTAGCGCGTATCTTAAAGGCACGGTCCTCGGGTGGTACTTTTGATCGCTGTATATGGTATGAGGCCTCCAAATTGAAATTGTACTTAATCGGGCAGTTACCAACGATTTCAGCGAGTCTGGTGATCAGACCGGATTTAAAGCCGCGTAGAAAATTACGATAGCTCGCAAAATAAACGGCCCCCCGCTCCAACGCGGTATCAATTTCAGTGAAATCGCTGGTATCAGTCAAATGCATACGTAATCTTTTTGATCTACCCGCGCTGTTTTAGCCCTACTACGCTTAGTCACCTGACGTAATGATGCAGATGTAAACGAGGTAGCTGTTTGATATTGGAGAAAAA
>NW_026104282.1:0-881 GCF_025091365.1 Daktulosphaira vitifoliae
TCTTTACAATTTCTTAAAATACATTTAGGGTATTAATTTAAGATACAGAAAAAGGAAGAAATTAGCTAAAAATTATGTCATTGTTTTCATATTACACAATTATGATAGAAATTGGCTTATAAAAAATTGATATTACTATTTTAAATTTCTATGATACAATAATAGTTTATTTTCTATGTAAATTTCAGTCTAATAATTCATTATTTAATTATTTTGGTTTAGTACAATTTAAAGAGTAAATAATAGTGTTTTTATTTCTATAAAATATAATATGATATCCAAAAAAGGCGTATTTAGAAGAGTTATAAAATTTGTTAGGAAGTTATGTGCCAGACAAACTGAAAAAAATGTTGTAGCCAATTTCAATANCGTATTTAGAAGAGTTATAAAATTTGTTAGGAAGTTATGTGCCAGACAAACTGAAAAAAATGTTGTAGCCAATTTCAATACGCCTGATGACAATATTGGTGCGAGTAAAGACTCAGCTTTATTGAAAAAAACATATCCGGTAGTACAATCCAACAGTAACACCGATGAAAGGAGAGATGGTTTGTAGTTATGAAAAATTATAATTACTTATTTTTCAGTTAATTATCATATTATTTGGCGGGCCAAACATTTTCTTTAATACGTTTAAATTTAAAATTCATTCACTATTAAAACACAACTTGAAACATTTTATTACATTCAAATAATATGTTCGCGTTTGAAAAAACAAAGTTAAGTTCCTTACAATGAATCAAAGATACACTTCAATTGCATTAAATAGTTAATAGTTCAAGAATAATACGTGACCTAAATAATGATACTAAGTATAAAAAAAAATAAAAATATTCAAATTATTTTTATTGTGTAAATAATTTCTGATAGAAAAATTATCC
>NW_026104283.1:0-880 GCF_025091365.1 Daktulosphaira vitifoliae
TAATGATCTTTTCCACTAAATAAACTTCTGGAAACTGAGTCTTGCCAAGTTCGTGCTCATAGAAACAACCATTTATAGGTCTGTTGTTTTCATCTGTTAGTTCGTACACCACGGGTTTTGTATCACGAATTTTTGCGATTGTAAAGACTTCCGATATCCAATTTTGTGTGTATCCTTTTGAAAATACTGCTTTATGTTTACTCAGACGAACTTTATCTCCAATATTAAACTTTTTATTATATTTTAAAATAGGTAGCCGTTTAAAACTGACATTTCCAGGATTACGTGATGCTATACTAGGAGTTGTTCCTATGGCGCTATGTTTTGTATTATTGTAATTTGTTATTAAATCTGCTATAATGTTTATCCAACTATATGATCTATTGGTAGTAAATTTTTTCCACATTTTTTCTTTTAGTGTTCTATTAAATCGCTCCACAACAGCCGCTTTCATTGTAGAGTAGGTTGAATAATGATTTATATTTTTGTTCTTCATGAGCATCCGAAAATGTTTGTTGAAAAATTCTAAACCTCGGTCTGTTTGCAAGTTTTTTGGAGATCTATTGAACAAGACTTTTTCAAAAGCCGACTTGACTTCTGTACTAGATTTATTTTTTAAAGGCACAGCCCACGCATATTTTGTATAAACATCGATTATCGTTAAAATAAATGTAAAATTTTTATTTTTTGTAGAGTATTTTTTCATATCTACTAAATCTGCTTGCCACAAGTCATCTTTGCCATACGATACTACTCTTCTTCTAGGAAATATTTTTCTAGCCGGTCTATGTAATTCATTTGCTACTTTACTCATGATATTACACCTAGTTCTCGTAACTCTTCTTCTATTGACAGTATTTCGTTTCCCACACCTGTATTT
>NW_026104284.1:0-169 GCF_025091365.1 Daktulosphaira vitifoliae
TCTAAGTAAGAATAAACTTAAAATTTAAGAAAAACAACATGTTTACACATAAAAACATTTTGATAGTCGAAAAAATTTTAATTTGGACGAAAAAGTGAAACATCATTAAACTACGTTCTAAGTAAGAATAAACTTAAAATTTAAGAAAAACAACATGTTTACACATAAA
>NW_026104284.1:766-880 GCF_025091365.1 Daktulosphaira vitifoliae
TATCATTAAACAACGATCTAAATGAAAAACAATTTAAAATTTAAGAAAAACAACATGTTTACACATAAATACACTTTGAAAGTCGAAAAAATTTTAAAGTCGATGAAAAAGTGA
>NW_026104285.1:0-880 GCF_025091365.1 Daktulosphaira vitifoliae
TTGATTCCAACAAAAAAATTCAATAGCAGATATTGAATATTGATAATATATTGTATTTATTTAAAATTATGTATATACATATTAAATTACTGATCTTCAACTACGCGATTTAGGCGACAACCAAAGGTCCCCTCGTAACGATCCAATAGATTGTAATTGCAAGTTTTACATTACACGACCTTGCGCAATTCCTTATACGTACTGCAAAAATAACATCAACTCGACTGCTGTTATTTATTTGCTCAAATGGATTCGTAACAAAATAAAGCGAAATGTATTCATTGGGAGTGCGACTGTACCCGATGGAAAATTTCAAACGCGCTGTGATTATATGGTAATTCCCAGATCGAATTCGAATCCGGGCCGAACATCGTCAGTGTCCATCGAGAATCGCTTTTAACGACTCAGGTGCTGTTTATAGTCTTATTCGAATGGAAAAAAAAAGTACGCGCACGCATAGAAAATCATACGTATAAAGAACTGAAACGAGGGAGAAAGAAGTAGAATCTGAGACCAATACTGCCGTGCCATATATTATATGGTTTGTCCATTGTTCTGGTGGCTATTGGTGATTGTGCGGCGGCGGCGGTGATATGGGCTTGTACAGTCGGCGGCGTTCAATTGCAAACGGTAGCGGCACGTCCTTCTATTGTTTGGCGGCCGTCCGAGTATTGTGCGTTATATCGACAGCCGGTGGATATGCATAGTGTCACGAACTTGATTTGCGTCTGTCTGCTCATGAAGACAACGACCATGTCGTTTTAGGGACGCAGCAATCGTTTCAAGTCCACGGCAACTAAGAATAGCGCGTTCAACATAAACGATTTCTATTACATTACCAGTGAATAATAAAAATAATATTGTACGACAATTATTCACC
>NW_026104286.1:0-880 GCF_025091365.1 Daktulosphaira vitifoliae
ATTTTTAAATACTTTTTTTTTTTTTTATGAAGAATTAGTAGTATTATGGCGAAAATATATAAAAATGAGCCTCTTCTGTCATAACATAATACAGGACGACAAATTTTTAAATGTCTGTAGGTGGAAAATATGTGAATACGCCCTTGTATGTTACATAGTATAAGTTTAAAAAAAAATTTGTCACCATTACTTCTATGTGCAAATTGCCGCAGTAGATAAAAAATATGCTAATTTTGTGTTAATATTTTCGGTTTTATATTTTATATTTTTAACTTTATATTGCTATAACTTTTTGAAAAATCTATGGATTAATACAATTTTATTTTAATAAATATTTCATACAATCCCCATTCATCGGACATACTTTTATTTTAAATTGAGTAATTTCCCTTTATACAGATGGATCAAAACTTTAAACAAGCGTAGAGTCTTTTTCAACTTAACTTTTGAAAATGTTCAAAAATACTGACTTTTTACTTTCTATATGCCGCTTAAGTTAAACCCAAAATTTCATTTTATTGTAAAAAAACAACTTTGGCGTGTTGTTATAATCTTATACTTAAATATTGATTCTATTATTTATGACTATGATTTAGGCCAAATAGTATAAGCATATAGGAAAAAATTTTAGTACCCACTTTACAAAAAATAATAATAAATTATAAGGATTTAAGTGTTTGTTTGCAACTTTCAATATCAATTAAATAAATTTATTAAAAGAAATTTGATTTTGATTTTATAATAAGGCTTCTAAATATATTTTTAAATAATTTTATTTTTGGGCTACCAACATCGAATAAACAAATGTACGAGTTTTACAGTAAATATACGAATTTTAATGAGATACTAAGAAGTAAGGCATAATCATATTTTTAAATTT
>NW_026104287.1:0-880 GCF_025091365.1 Daktulosphaira vitifoliae
AAATCAGTATTAATTTAAAACAATTTTTTTTGTTCTTAATTATTTTTTTTTATATGTAAAAACTATTTTTTAATAATATTATAACTTGGAAGTTATAGAAAAAGTCTAATTTCACATTTGGAAACATCGCGAAAAGTTGATTTAGAATAGTATATTTTTGTTTTTGATGGAAGTTCCATGTAGTCCAGTGTATAAAACTTATAACTTTGTTAACTGTTATAACTTTATCAAAAATGACCAAATCAGTATATTTTTTTTATTTAGATGCATGTCTTTATCTATCATTTGGTTTTTTTTTATAAATCTAACCCTTTACCTGCCCACAAGAGGGATTCAAAATATTAACTTTTTTTTTTTTAGTTAAAGTAAATCATTAAAATTAATTCAGTTCTGGATATTTCAATNTTTTTTTTTTAGTTAAAGTAAATCATTAGAATTAATTCAGTTTTGGATATTTCAATTGTAGAATCTTTTTAAATACCAAAACTTACTTAGAAATGATTACTATAATTTCTATTTAAGTGTTCTATTACGATAAAAATGCAAAAAATAATGAGTTTTTCTGATAAATTTACAATAAATAGTTGATGTGTGTATATGGGGCCGCCTCTCCCCATATACTCATTTTAGCGCCTCATTTAGCGCCTCATTTAGCGCCTCTCGTTGGCGCCTCATTTTAGCGCCTCTCGTTGGTGCCTCATTTTAGCGCCTCTCGTTGGCGCCTCATTTACCTGTTATCACATTATAGTTAATGAATGAAGCTATTTGATAAAACGTATTTTAGCGCCTCATTTTATATTTGATAACATATTTCACCGCCTCCCTCCGTATACTTGCAAAGATAAAATTACCCTTCACCCTTCTCCAACCAAATGAGATT
>NW_026104288.1:0-879 GCF_025091365.1 Daktulosphaira vitifoliae
AAAGAGGCTATAGAACATCTAAGATAAGCTGAAATTAGAAAAGTTCAAACTAAACAAATACTATCAGAAGGATAGACTGTTATTGTAGATGCCATTAAATACAAGAAAGAAAAACAATTTCAAAATAGTAACCAGTGTGTTGTGCATCACCAGTAGAATATAATTAAGGGCAAATTGATAAGGAATTTTTAGCAATTTATTTGCATGTATTATATTTGATCAAATTATTTATGACCAGAGAACTAACGTACAACCTGATAATTTACCACTGATTTCACTAATAAAATATATTTATCAAATTTCATGTTAAAAGTTACAACGAATTAAATTATAACTAAGTATATATTGAGGTAGTTCATGAACCAGGCAATAAAATGTTTATAGCAAATGCAATTAGAAAAGTATGTACAAAATAAAACAATGTTAGAGTAAATAATGGTTTTCATTGAATAAATATTAGAATAGAAATAAAAAACAAACTACAAGAGAAAACTAATACAGATTTTATGTTGCTGGAATTCAAAAATATGTTCATATAAGGATGGACAAAAACTAAAACAAAAGTACCTGAAAGTATTAATTTTTATTTTAATACAAGAAGTGATATCTATGTTAAAGAAGAATTAGTGTTCATCGAGAGTCACATAACTGTATCAAAATCAATGAGATAAATAATTCTGAATTAAGAACATGATTCACATATAGAAATAGTGAAGGTGAAGAGTGGAACAAAAATGTTATTTTATTGGAACAATACGAATACTGAAATAGAAAATATAATAAGCGAATGTAATGTATGTGAAAAATACAGTTATAATAAAGGAATTCCCTGATTTTAATTTCCAAAAAATAAAATGTGATATATTTGATTATAAAAAA
>NW_026104289.1:0-879 GCF_025091365.1 Daktulosphaira vitifoliae
GAAAATATATTTAATGCTAAATTACATATTTATGAAAGCTTGTAAATGTTTCTATTTTAACTATATGAAAAAACTCTAAACATGCCGTCATGATAGTTTGCTATTAACAATTATTTCATTTGACGATCCGGTCCTGATCATGGTTCGATAATTTCAAATAATTTATACCACAATTCTCAAATGCTAAATGATTCCCATTCTTTTTTTAAGAACTACAATATCCTAAAATACTCCTTAATAGAAATTGTATCATTTTCAATATTTTGTACAATAAGGGTTTTACATTTTTTTTTTTTTTTTGAGATTTTACTTTTTGAAATATTTTATTTTATAATTGATATTTTGAAAAATCTATTATTACATGACATAAAACGGCATATTCAGAGTATTAAGACATATTATGTATTACCGAAATCTTAATGGACACCAATATTGTTAGAGCACTTTTGGGCACATAATCAGCTCTCATGTTCTATTTTGTTACTTTTATGGCAACGTATATACATATTATAGTGCTTGATGCAATATTTCAAAAAAAAAAAAATTTTGTTTTTTATGAATAAATTGACTGGTCTACAAGGAATTTTCATTAGAGACCATAATATACTCTTCAAACCCCATTTTTGCCCCGATATCAAATCTACAATTAGATTATTTCTACCACCTCTTTTTTGAGATATTTATGAAAAAAGCTAAAAATTTCGTTAAAATCACTATTTGTTTTGTATTTTAATCATAATAAAACATTTAAATAGTAACAATAATAATAATTTCTATATAACTCTTGGTGTTTGAAAAGATTTTACAATTTAAATATTCAGAACTTAATTAATCTAATAATTATTTAAAAATATCTAAGTTAAAATTAAATTTATCAGC
>NW_026104290.1:0-879 GCF_025091365.1 Daktulosphaira vitifoliae
ACTTAAAATAATATTCCTTTAAATTTTGAACTACGGAATAAATGTTTGGATTTAACAAGTTAGGGAAACTTACTTTTTGCACAACTTTATTATAAGACTTCGAAGATTTATCATTTTTACTAAAATTTTTAATTTTTCGAAACTGTAAAACAACGAAAATTTTTCAAGGTATACTAATTTGAAATTAACATACATGGTTTTTCAAGTAATACGTGATATTAAAAAAAACGTTGGGTAATCCACAGACGTGGCTTTTATAAACAACTTTTTTTGGATATTTTATTTTGGATCTACATGAAAAAATTAACTCTTCAAATTAAATTGAATTTACAAGTCACGTTTAAAGTTATGTGCGTGTCATTCTACTTATACATTTAATAATTGTGTAAAAAATAATACTTTACTTCAGTTTAAAACCATTACTTCAATTTTTATACACTTTTACATCTTATATTGTGTATAACATCAAATTCTTGGTGTAATGCTAATGGTTAATTAGATCATAAAGATTTAAACCATATTGTATAATAAATTGTTAACTTAATATACTATCCAAGAACAGGAGATGTTTAACAATGCAGGGACGTGGGAAGCAAAATCCTTGTAGAAAACCACAATATTTTATATTCGCTTCAAGATTAAATCATAAATATACCATTATAACTACTAAGAAAAATATAAAAATTAATATTCTTTAACTTAATTGTTTTTTGACATTAACAAACAAGAACATTTTTTAATAACTATAAAAAATGTAAGAGCATATACTAACAGTTGTTTTTTATTGATTAATATTTTTTTACTTTTTATAAAATTCTATCTAAAAAACTTATGATGAAGTAGTACTAAAGAATTAATTAAATATTAAAAAATATTTTT
>NW_026104291.1:0-879 GCF_025091365.1 Daktulosphaira vitifoliae
TAAAAAAAAAATCAACTAAAAATATTAACTGGATCAAAAGTTATTTAAGTTGTCAGTGAGTGGTGGGCCACCCTGTATAGAAAAATTGTATTGAATATACTATATTTTACGGTAACGTAATTTTGATATATTTTTTTACATTTCTAAAAATAAAGGGCTATTTTAGAATTTTTAACAGCGGTTATTAATTCAGTTAGATTAAAAACCAGTTCTTTTGATATAGATCATTATATCAGTTCAGTGAGAGCAGATAACTTTCGATAATTTTAACATAAAAAACACACTATCACAAAACTTTTTCAGCTTCTTATTGAAGCTAAAACAAAAGTATTTGTATAACGCTGATCACGGTAACATTGTTTCCAAAATACGTATACACAATTTTTTAGTATTTTTTTTTGGGGGGGGGGGTGCTTTTTGAATTAGATATATTTATTATTCTTTAGCTTTAAATCAATATTTTAACATATTTTTAATTTTATATAATATTAGCTGCAAGTGATCAATTATTATAATATAACTAACATGGCTGTGATATCCATTATGTACTGCTGTAAACAGTGTATAGGCCAGTCAACGAAGGAGTAATTTTGGCGAATGGCGGAAAAAATTCCCAACTAAATTTTTTTTTTTTTTTAAGTTGAAATAAGATATGTTTCAGGACATACTAAAAGTCCTCATCGATTGGACTTGAGCTTTTTTTTTTAGAGCCTCGCAAAAGTTCAAAAATATGAGCTTTTTTAATTTTCTCAAAGAATATTTAACTTAAAAAAAAAAGTTTCGTATAAAAGTTGTTTAAAAGACAATTTTAAACAAAAAAGGTATCTTATATTTATTCATTTAAACAAATATTTTTCGAGTTACATTACATTTAATATG
>NW_026104292.1:0-257 GCF_025091365.1 Daktulosphaira vitifoliae
GCCGTGCGGCACTTGCTGGACTTTGCACCGCGGCGTATAACGCGCGGTGTTGGTCAGTCAAATACTCAAAATTATACAGAATATACAGAAAAAAAAACCCAGCACAGGGGGGTCGCGGCACAGTAGTGACGTGGTATAGATGGATCAAGTATAATGATATCTGACAGTGATTAAAATCACTATAAAAAAAAAACGCTTCGATGCAAATCTTTAGATAGTGTTTAATTTTAAAAAATTGGTGGATTATTCCAAAAGCT
>NW_026104292.1:590-879 GCF_025091365.1 Daktulosphaira vitifoliae
ATTACATTAGCTTTAATTTAAGATATATATAAAAGTGTCAGCCTTTCCGGAACACTTTCAAAATTTAAGTTGAAAAAGTAAATTTTTTGTGAAAAAGTTGTCATTTTAAATCCCTTCTGTGGGCAGATAAAGTGTAAAATTTATAAAAAAAAAAACCCAGCACAGGGGGGTTGCGGCACAGTGGTGACGTGGCATAGTTGGATCAAGGAAATGATATCTGACAGTGATTAAAATCACTATCAAAAATAAACGCTTCGATGCAAATCTTTAGATAGTGTTTAATTTTAAA
>NW_026104293.1:0-879 GCF_025091365.1 Daktulosphaira vitifoliae
CTTTCTACGACTTAGTCTGTTGTTCTCGAAGTTCGTTACCATTACAAGATTTATGCTTTTATTTACATTTCATAGAACAAATTTATATGTCAGTGTTAGGTTACAAAGTTAGACTTATAATTATGTATTGCGATTGAATAGAAATGAATATATACATTTTTAATATGTTTAAATTTATTTTACAATCAAAATTAATTTAAATTAACCTAATTTATAGAATAAAAACGTTGCTAAAATTTCTACAAATTTACAATTTGCTACATTACTTTAAACAAGACAATGCATAATAACTTATATAAATAATAAAAATTGTGATAACGGAACTATTTTAATACCACATCTTTTTTTGTTTCCTCGCCAACTTTCTTATATGATAGTGGCAATTCTTCCAAAAAGGATAAATTTTTGGATTCCACTTCAATTTCAGCTGGTACTGGTAACCTGGATAACGCATCCGCGTGACTGATCTATGTACCTTTTTTATATTGTATTATACATCGATAACTAGATAAAATTATTGTCCATCGTTGTAACCTTGACGTTGATACTACCAGGATATTTTTTGATGAATTAAAAATTGTTTTTAATGGTTGATGATCGGTTACCAAAATAAAATCTAAACCAAACAAATATTTATTAAACTTTTTTACGCCAAAAATTATTGCTAGCACTTCACGTTCAATTTGTGAACAATTTTTAGCTTCGATGCGAAGCTGAGAAGGTATTAATTTTACAATGATGTGTTTTTTTTTTATTTATTTATTTTTTTGTGTCTGTTACCACTTTTTTCAGCTCTCGCCGAACCGATTTCTTTCAACGATACGTCAAAAGATCACAAATTGTATCTAGTCGAAGACATTACCCTCAAAAATGGAAAAA
>NW_026104294.1:0-879 GCF_025091365.1 Daktulosphaira vitifoliae
TCCCCCGGTTGTTCGACATCAGACTCGTCGTCTGATGTGTGTAGCGCGAGGTTCACCGGATGTTCCTCCGGTAAAGGTGCTGTAATAAACAAAAAAAAAGAAGAAAGGAAGCTTAAGGCTAGGGGGTAAAGATGGTATTAATGAAATCGTATCTCGGGGTCTAACTATATTTATTTATTAAATAATAAAATATCCCTACCTCATTTATTCCTATTTTTGTTTATTACGTGATTTTTTTATAAGTAAGACATGCAAATAAATATTCGCACTTACCTTTATTTCCTTTAGTAANNNTTTTTTATAAGTAAGACATGCAAATAAATATTCGCACTTACCTTTATTTCCTTTAGTAATTGATTGAGTTGGTTTTATGGTGATTTCTTCTTTCAGTGTTAACTGTCGTTTATACTGTTTGCGTTTATTTCGATAAATTAGTATCTCTGTGTATATAAGACTTAGAAAAAGGATTCTCTATAATGGGACCTGCGTCTATTATAATTTGTTACCCCTGTTTTTTTATTTATTTTCTTTAAATTCCTATTATATTATACTATGTTATTACTAATAATATTTGCGATGAATTCCCTACAGTCGATATCGATATTCTTAAAATTTACTCTGAACTAGTCAAAATATAATTATAAGAATATGTCTATCTATATTCAAAATATAATTAACAAGACTGTGGTGGCCCAGCGTTTCTCAGCGTAAAGCCTTGGCTGGCGCGGACACAGTTACCTCGCTAATATATTTTAAATATTATTTCAATACATCTTCTACTATCCTTTACGTCAACTTCCTACACGTTACCGAAAGGTAATTGGCATAGTCCTTTATGGCTGGCGGGTACACACGCAGAGAATATTTCCAAGATGTAGT
>NW_026104295.1:0-879 GCF_025091365.1 Daktulosphaira vitifoliae
ATGGTTCAGAGTGTTGGGCGGTTGATAAGAAAGTAGAGCAGAGAATGAGTGTAGCAGAGATGAGAATGCATAGATGGATGAATGGAGTGACTAAAAAAGATAGAATAAGGAACGAGCATATAAGAGGTAGTATAGGTGTGGTGTTAATCGTGGATAAGATGAGAGAAAATAGACTTAGATGGTTTGGTCATATTATGAGGAGAGAAGAATCAGAAACTATAAGAACAGTTATAGAAATGAATGTTGAAGGAAGAAGAGGTAGTGGAAGACCAAAAAAGAGATGGAGGGATGCTATTGAATGCGATTTGAAGACAGCTGATGTGAGCGTAGATGATGTGGGAGATCGTGTCAAGTGGGAGTTTAGGATAAGGGTGGCTGACCTCAAGTAGTTAGGATTAAGGCGAGGAAGAAGAAGAATAATTTATTTTTATCTCATTTAGATTCATTAACTTCAATAAATATCAAGGATCCCATCACTGTAGTTTCACCTCATGAGAAGAAATTTATTATTCTTGTTAATATTATTTTACTACGTATTTCTTTTTGTGGCTACGATTTATTTTTCCAACCCTCAATTCACCTACTTTTTTCAACGATATGTCAAATGATTACAATATACAAATTGAAGATATTACTCTCAAAAATTGAAAAAAAAATCACTTAATCAAATAAAAAGTACCTTAAACAGCTTTATCCATACAAACAATTAAAATAATTAATTTCTAATATTTTTAATGTATTTATTGTCGAATTAGATTTGATATGATAAAGTATTCAACTGCAAAAGTAAATAATTTAACTTTGTAATTTATTAATTTTTTAACTCTATTTGTGTGTGTTACTAACAGTCTATAATATTCCAAATTTTTTGGTAACATG
>NW_026104296.1:0-879 GCF_025091365.1 Daktulosphaira vitifoliae
TACTATTTCAAACGGTAATGTTGGGGTTTCATGTGAAATCAGTGGTTTCTTAATATTAGCATTCCTAAATTTTACACACACATTACATTTGTTAACAAACTGTCTAATCTCATATAAACTTATTGTTTGGCTCTTAGTATCGTTTTTACAACTCCATTATGTCCTTCATGAATTAATTTTAAAACATTATTTCTCAGACTTTTAGGTACAACTATTCTGTTATCATAATAAATTATCCCACTTTCTACAACAATTTTATCTTTTAATTTCCAAAAATGTCTTATACTTTCATGCAAATTTTTTTTATTAGTACTCCCTCTGAGCGGGCATTTGGGCGAGAAGCCAAAGCCCCCGGCGATTGGCTGCTGGACATTATTTCAACGGGTAAAAACCCGAAACAAGTAGAAATAACCGGACAGAAAAAGGATTACGCCGAATCGCTACCGAAAAAACCACAATTTTCCCCGAAAAGACCGAAGAATGACCATAATTCCGGTGTGATAACCGAAAACTCCGGTATCTTCGGTGGGAAAATTAAAATCTTTGGGGGGGGAGGACAACCCTCTCAAAATCTCGGGTCATCTTTCGGTAAAAACAACGCTAGTCACAATATATCCCGTGAAAATCACCGCAAACGCTTTGAGGAAGGGGATTGGGCGTATTATCGCGCGCATCCCTTATCCAGCGCTGATAAAAAGTTTCATGCCGACTTTGCCCCTAAGTGGCTGGGCCCCGTGCAACTAGCCAAAAGGTTAGGTGAGGGAGTATTTGCGACCAAAAGAAAGCGTCAGTTGAAGTTGCATGTTACGGCCATGAAACATGACACTTCGGGAGGTAATCCTAACAATCATCCTCTGTTACAGGATGACCGACAACCAG
>NW_026104297.1:0-879 GCF_025091365.1 Daktulosphaira vitifoliae
TCCATTCAACATATTGTTTGATCAAAAAATGATAGTTACATAACCTTCAAATTGATATTATAACTAGTTGACATAATTAAAAGATATTTACTGTCACGTCCTAAGATTGGCTATTTTCAAATTGATAATAATACATAAATGATAATATACAGTTTAACAAGAAAAAACTATTTATATGTTATGTATGTCATATGGTCAACATATTAGATACATGATCTCATCTTATAATTATTGTATGACAACTGTGCGAATGGTTGGTTCTTCCTCATATACTAAATTGTTATTTTAACACATTTATTTTTTGCCGTGTTATTTACTGTTACCAGTTACACTTCTATGAACATATATTACTACCAGACTTCTTACGCTACTGTCATTTATATGTCGGCGGTCGTCATAATATTACTTAATCCCCGTTCCCATGGGCACACATCCCCAAGATATTCATGTTTCTGCTGTGATCTTCGGCAACACTTGACGGTGTTTATTGAATTATTGGCGGGAGAGAAACTCTTATAAGGCGGCCGAAGGGTCCAAATCAAAATAACCATCACGCCCAATGTTAAACTAACCAAGAATAAACTTTGATCGTCACTCCCCTAATTTGAAAAAAAATTACCCTAGCAATTTATATAATATAATCTTTCTTTGCCCTATATGACGGTTCTTAATTTGGAATTGTGGGGTTGGTATAAGCAACTGTAGCATTATTCAAAGAGAATACATTTATTCTCCATTAATCGATTGTCCGGTAAGTAAGACTTAGGCACTTAAAAAATACAGTTTATGTTTAATAGTAAATAACTTGACTGTTTTTCGAAGAAACATTAGGGCGCTTAATAATTTATTTAAAATAAATGTAAGAATAATGTTAAGCAA
>NW_026104298.1:0-879 GCF_025091365.1 Daktulosphaira vitifoliae
TTTTATTATTAAAAGTTTTTATTTAACCTATCGCGTTAATTATCAGCTGTATAGAATAAAATTAACTTCATGATTTATTATTAAAGTCTGAGATTAATAGATAAATTATATCTATACGTATGATAGGTGGTAGAAATATATAATAAATATTTTGGCACTAATTTTTTGAGCCCAACTCATCTAGTATAATCAAAATCTAATAAAAATTCATGTTAATATAAATATATGTATATTTAATTTATACATATTACAAAATATTTGAACTACTATTTAAATTTTTTTATTTATCTAGATATTGTTTGTATGTTATTCTAGACATTATTTTTATGTGATTCAATATTTAAATTGGATAAGTTACTGCAGTGTTTTTCTTTTTCTTTTGATCAACTAATGGGGATGAACACTACACGCTTAACTCCGCAAAAAATTCGCTGTTATATTTCATTTAAACTTCAATTTTGTCCCTACAACATATATAAGCTAATGAATAGATATTTTGTTCCATACCAATAAATTTTAATGTAGTAAAAAATTTACGATGTAGTTATAAATAATATTAGATTTTTTCATTTAATTTCACAGTATGTTAAAATTATTTGTTTTCCTTATTAAACTTATGATAACATTTAAGTTATTTTTTTTTTTTAATCTAATAAAATTTCTAGTGAGTAACTCATTACAAAACACAACATTCAAAAGTTCAAAAAATACTAATTCATTCTTTTATTTTACTNGCAAAAGTTCAAAAAATACTAATTCATTCTTTTATTTTACTAATTTCCTCCCCTATTCTCTGCATTTTTTTCCTAACACATGTATCCTGCAGGGTAACTCCCACTCGGACATCCGAACGAGGGCTATTTTACGTCCGGATATAAT
>NW_026104299.1:0-879 GCF_025091365.1 Daktulosphaira vitifoliae
AAATCTATTGAACAGCGCAAAATACATAGCTGTATGATATAAAATATCTTAGTTTCGTTAAAATTCAAATATAAATAACTTTGAAAAGTCAATTTATTTTTAAAGTTATAGAATTAATTAATAATTTATGATCTATACTAGGTACATAAATAATAGTACGAAATTTTTCTTAAAAGGAAGTTTGTTGATGAATTGTTTAAACTCGTTAAAATTACCCCAACTCGATGCACATCGTTGCTTAGAACGCACAGAATAATTGTTTTATTTGAGTTATAATTAAGCTTCTTATACTGCTCAGAAAACACATTCATACTTTTAAGATACTAACAAGGGGAGGTCACGGTGTGGTACCCACCGATTTTCATAAAATGTATATAGATCTATTCTATATTGACTATTTAATCACCTTTATTNTAATTTGTAATAATACATATTTTATCTAAAATTAAATATTTTTTAATTTTATTTCTATTAAAACTATTTTAAAAGCAAATATTAATTCAGAAACAAAAACCAGAGCTTTATAAAAATCGAACTTGAAATTAAATTTGAAATAAAATTCGAAAAATAAGAAAATCAATTTGTAAAATTGTTATTAAAATCGAAATAAATTGAATATCAATTTCAAAATTTAAATAATATTGAAATAAATTGTATATCAATTTTCAAAAGATAAATTATATCGAAATAAAATGTAAAGTGAATAGGTTTCCAGATACCATGAAATTAGTATCCTACTGTAATGTCATCAGTATAAAATTTACTGTCATTTTATTTATTATTAATCATTAGATTATAACAATATTTTATATTCAGGATTATCAGTAATTAATGAACCCTTTTTTTTTACATTTTTAAGTAAGATAAATATGATAAAAA
>NW_026104300.1:0-879 GCF_025091365.1 Daktulosphaira vitifoliae
TTTTTTTGCTATTGCTTTTAAATAAATAAGTGATTAATATTGTAAATCGCTATCAAAATTTATCATAAATTTTACTTCAAGATATTTGAAATAACAAACGTAACATGATTTTATGTTCAATTTGTAGAACAGAAAGTAATTTTACACAAGAAAATGAATATAATGAAAGTGATAATGATGAAATAAATATGGAAGAATACTCGACTGATGATGGAGAAGGCGTCATTGTAAAAGACAATGTTGAATCAAAAAATAGTATAACTGTTCAAGAGTCAAATGTTATACCTAAAACAGTGAAACGTCAAAAGAAGAACTTGGAAGAAGGACATCAATCAAAAGACTTGGAAAATCACCTTGTATCTTTCTTACAAAACAGAAAACCCGAGGAAAATGATCCTGATAAACTATTTCTTCTTTCCTTACTACCACAAATCAAAAAAATTCCCGAAGACCAGAAATCTCAATTGTATATTGACATATTAAGAACTATCCAAAGAGCTAATTTAGGTAATCATCAAGTTGCTTATTATTATCAACAACCACATGGTTTAAGCAATACTAATAATTTTCAAATGTCTACTCCTCATAGTTCATCCCCTAGCTGNAGCAATACTAATAATTTTCAAATGTCGACTCCTCATAGTTCATCCCCTAGCTCTTCATCTTCCTTCTCACAGAACACTCAATATTCAAATTTCCAAAATTATCTCCCTTCAAAAGATATTCCATCAACTTTTCAAAAAACCATTATAAATATGATGCCCCCTTCACCGCCTGTTGTAGATCCAAGATCCGACCCACCATTAAACTCAACTACTTCTCACTTACAAACACCAAACACATTTACTAGATATTAATTTGAAAATTTAAAATAAAATT
>NW_026104301.1:0-879 GCF_025091365.1 Daktulosphaira vitifoliae
TATGTAAATTACTATTTTTGAACTTTTCATTTTTAAATAAATGTAAAATTTATAAAAATAACTGGGAGTGCAAATTTTTGATTAGGGGAGTATTAAAAACTGATTGATACTGTTGTATGTTCATCTACAGGGAAAGGCATTTGTCTTCAACTCTATTGTCTAAGATTCATTTATCATTTTCGCTTTAACTTTTTAAAAAAATTTTTCTACATTAGTTCTATGAATTTTTTTTGTTAAAACACTGTTTTAAGAACAAAAATTGACGAAACCAAATTATTTTTTATTTAACGTNAAACACTGTTTTAAGAACAAAAATTGACGAAACCAAATTATTTTTTATTTAACGTGACTTAAAAATATTATTAAGATATGCAAATAAAATAGATTTATGATTCAAAATGAATTTATGACATTTAACAGACATACTGTTTGGTATTTCTATCCAAATAATAAGGTTGGCGGATTATTTTAAGCAATTACAAGTACAAATAAATCAAGAGTGGCACAGACTCTACAATAAATTGAAAATTAAATTTAAATAAACTTAGAGCAATAATAATAATGAAATACAATAAATTATTGGATGTAGGGATTACAATTTTTATAATTTTAGAATATTTTAATTATAAGTTAAAAAAAAATCGTAATAAGATTGATATATCTTATCTGGAGAAAGAGATTCTGACAGTTCATTTATTACAACAGAACAGGTATTATAATGGTAACCAAATTCTTTATTGTTCAATTGTGCCTTGTAGAATAATACTTTTATCAGTACATCACTTAATCTGTATAGTTTGTCATCTAAAAAATACAATAATATAATAAAGTATATGAATTATTACAATAATTGTTAAATAATTACATTCATCATGAATT
>NW_026104302.1:0-879 GCF_025091365.1 Daktulosphaira vitifoliae
TATCAACTATACAGAAATATTTACAAAATTAGTTATTAATAAAGTAAAAAATTTAATTTTAAATGGCTTATAATACATTGTATTACTAATATTTTTACATTAAAATTTAACCTTAAAATTTTCTAGATCTTCCCTACAATGATTACATTACATAAATATTTTTGGATCAATCGTAATCTTAATTTAATTGAATAATCCATNTTACTAATATTTTTACATTAAAATTTTCTAGATCTTCCCTACAATGATTACATTACATAAATATTTTTGGATCAATCGTAATCTTAATTTAATTGAATAATCCATAAAGTTATTATATTAGTATAGAGAAATGTTTTGCAATATTTTAGTATTTTAATTATTTAGTAATAACACCGGCACACACAAAAAAAAAGTTGTCTGTACTTTTGACTGGACCCACTTACAGACATGTATTTTGACCCGCTGAATCCAAATTTAAAGTCCGTTTGGCCCGGTCACCCTTCAGATTTGAATAAAATGCAAAAAACTGCAATCAAAGCGATGAAAAAAATGTTGTGGACTCTGATCAAGTATGATTTTTATGTATTTCAATTTACTGAAACTGAATCTGAACGTTAATTAGTCCATTGAATCGTCAACATTTGAAAAATAACAAAAAAACCCAAAAATTGCAATAAATCTTGAAAAATTGAAATTATCGAGATGAAAACAATTTTTTGGATTCAAATTGAGTATGATTTTTATGTATTTTATTCCACTGAATTTGAATCTGAAGTATTCTTGTCCCATTAACGTTTTAAAATTAAAAAAAATCTCAAAATACCAAAAAAATCAGGAAAATTGTAGTTATAAATATGAAAAAAAATTTATAGAACACGATTAAATACTTTTCTTGTA
>NW_026104303.1:0-879 GCF_025091365.1 Daktulosphaira vitifoliae
TAAAATGAAAAAAAAAAATTTGTCCCGACACCTTATCTTCTATGTGCAAATGGCTGTCGAAATTATAAAAAAAAATGTAATATTTGCGATAAAAATCACCTTTTATAACAATGTTTTTCGTACTTAAAACTGCCATAACTTTTTCAAATATTAACTAATCAAAATATTATTTCTTTATATTGAAACCTTAAGTAATTTTCTTTCATTTGATATCATTTTTTTTTGAAAATCTAACACTTATTCTGCTCACAGGGGGGATTTAAAATAGCAACTTTTTTACAAAAACTAACTTTTTCAACTTAATTTTTGAAAATGTTCCGGAAATACTGCGTCCTTTAAACATATATCAAATTAAAGNAAAAACTAACTTTTTCAACTTAATTTTTGAAAATGTTCCGGAAATACTGCGTCCTTTAAACATATATCAAATTAAAGCTTATTTTATGTACTACTAAATGAAAAAAAAAAATTTGTCCCGACGACCTATCTTCTATGCGCAAAAGGCTACCGTATTTAAAAATATGCTATTTTTTATTAAAATTCTAGGTTTTGTATTTTATTTTATTTTAAAATATTTTATTAGGGGAATAAACTGACTTTCATGAATATTATATAATTTCATTGACATAGAATAAAGTTCATAAGACATGATATTATACTTATTAACATTTTTTACTTTTTTAAAATCGAAAAAGTAATTTTTAAATTTGAGTTAGCTTAAATAGCTAATTTTATCGTGCAATAAAAATCAACGAATAGTTGCCGAATGGGTAACACCTTGATCTTTAATGCCTAGGAAACGAGGTTCAAATCCGTTTGTGGCTTCTAAAATTTTGCATTTTTTTTTTGAGTTAGAATAGAATTTTCAAATCATTTGAT
>NW_026104304.1:0-878 GCF_025091365.1 Daktulosphaira vitifoliae
CAATTAACTATTAAGTAGGATAGCATGTAAAAAAAGGTTAATTTTTGTAGATTTTACTTTTTATTGTATTATTTTATTTAATAAAAAAATTAATTTAAATAAATAACATAAAATTTTTATTTATTTCTAACAGAAAACAAAACCAAACTTATAATAATAAAACACAAATTATAACTTTTTTGCTATAAAAAAAAAAATGTACAATTACATATTTCATGATAAAATAATACTTACTCGTGTTATATGCGTTATTACATAAGTGACTACCAAAGTGACTCAAAAAATCTTCGTGATGAAGCAGATAACTAGTACCACCACTAAGGCGCTTATACTAAACAAACACAGCAGCATGCAGCCTTGAAACAGCCCTGTTCAAGGCCAATTAATGCAGACGTTATGCACATACCTCAGGGTTTGTCATCTAAACACGGAAGATATTTCAACTGCTAAGAGCGAGATTTTATTAAAACTAATGAGGGAGGAAGAGTTAGATGTCATTACACTCTAGGAAACGCATACAATAGATAATGTCGATTTACATAAAGAACAATGACGTAGTAACAAGGCTGATGAGGATAGCTAATGCTAAAGTGGACAAAGATCATAAAATATACATATAAAACTGCTACGTACAGAAAAGAAATAGTTAATACCATGTAGTAATTATGACTCGAGTTATACAGTAAATTAAATCAAGGTAGCACTTGGAATAGTTAAAATAATTAAAGCAGCTGGTTTTGACGGAGATCTCCTCAAGTAGAGTGAATAAAAGACACAGGTATAGTTAGCTACATTTTGTTGTGGCATCTTTAATACGGCATTTATGCCAACAGCGATAAAAAAAAACTAAAATCACAGCGTTCTTTAAACCAGGAATA
>NW_026104305.1:0-296 GCF_025091365.1 Daktulosphaira vitifoliae
GTCCATGTAACATAACATGAGCCTTTCCGGTCCATATAACGGTAACATAACTTCATAATGGAATTTGTACATTATAGTTTTCGTGATATCCAATATTGCCTGCCCGATAAAAATTGGTTTATAAAAATTAATCCTTTCCTTGTACATGTGAACAGCAACTAAATCTTCATTGAATATGGTGCTGTGGCTATACGACGGTTTTGCAGCCAACTTTGACAATTTCTCCGGGTTACATACGAGTTTGATATTTTGGTGTTTTCTAACATTCTCCAAAGTTTTTCCTATAAAGTCAAAAA
>NW_026104305.1:396-878 GCF_025091365.1 Daktulosphaira vitifoliae
TATTAGGGTGGTCCTTATTCTTCAAACTCAATTTTTTTAAGACAGTACCGTCTAGATTGGTTAAATACTATTAAAATGTAATGTAGGTAAAATTTGGAAGTTATTATTCAACCCCTTCTGGTGCCGCATTAGGGTTGAAATATGGCACTTGATGGTTGTTTTTGCTTTTTTTGTGTTTAACTCGACAACTATTACACTTAGCGCTAAAATGAATAGAATATTAATTATAGAACTTATTATTGCCTACAAAAAAGGTAATTACAATATTTTTCATAAATTCATTATATTTTGAGAAAAATAACTTAACATACACATTTTTCAAAATTTAACATAAATATATTTTTTTAAATATTTTAATATTTTTACTGAGTTTCATTAAAATAAAATTTTTAAAATTCATAAAATTTCATTAAATTTTCATGTAATCTTTTTTTATAAAATTAATATTAAAAAAAAAAAAGCTAAGTAAAAAATTGTATAAA
>NW_026104306.1:0-878 GCF_025091365.1 Daktulosphaira vitifoliae
GGCTTTCTCAATCTATAAAATTTACCCAATTTTTTTAGTATATAAGACGAAATGGAATGAATTGATAGGGGAGAGAGAGAAGACCTCGGGAGTACCGAAGGTAATCTCTTTCCGTGTGGTACGTTTGTGACATCAAGTTTTCATTTTGTGTATTATTTATTTATTCTATTTTAAGTGTATCATTATTTTATATGTTTTACTTTGATTATATCTTTATTAATTACATTTTGCGTTATTATTGAACTGTTATAAATATAAGTTAGAACAAAAAGATGGTTCCATATATAAATACAACAATACCATAGCTAAAAATGTTTATATTTTTGAGAGCTAAAAAATAGTCAATCTTTTGGATGACTTTAAAAGAATTAGACTTGTTTCACACAATTATTTGTCCTACTTTTTATAGATAAAATACTAAAAAATGGTATTTAAAAAAAAACCAACACAGTGGGGTCGCGGCACAGTGGTCTGAAATCGAATTTTAGGCTCTCATAAGTCCCATTTTAAAATGTACTCATAATGTTAAAATAATTATGAAAACCCAATTCTAATATATTGCTTAGATAAAATATAAAATTTCAAGGTCACATGTTAATCCGGTCTTTATTTATAGCCGTTTCGAGTTTATAATATTTAATTCTTATAATAAGTACATAATTCTTAATAAAACGTTACAAGAAACAAACAATTGTATTATTTATAACGTAGAATAACGTAATGGGACAGGTCTATCGATTGTTAAAGCCCAAACTATCTTAAAAAAGTCATAAATGTTGTCAAACAACTAAAATGATTTGAACATAACATGAATAGATATAAATTTAGTAAAACATAGTCGAAGATGAAATGAATAACCTAAACAATTCAATATCAGA
>NW_026104307.1:0-878 GCF_025091365.1 Daktulosphaira vitifoliae
GAGTTCAGTCGGAATCCAGCGAAATGGATCTAAGCATTTTAATTAAATTAGTATAGATTGATATTGGACAATGATAAAAATTAATCATAAAACGTTTCAATGCGAATTTGTTACAATTTTTTAAAAAATATATCATATCATATAATAGTTGAATGATTTTCAACTTAAAAGGCAATTACTCACATATTACAATTTGACAGAATGTTTTTCTTTTTTTTATTTGTATAATACATTAAATCATTTCTAATTCGATATGTTTCAATACACGAGACAACATCTCGGAAAATTTTCATAAATAGAAAGTAATACATTTTAATTCGATGCGAACCTTGGAAGGTATTAACTTAACTATGTTTATTTGTTTATTCTTTTATGTCTATTGCAACTTTTTTTCAGCTCTCACAGGACCAATATTTTTTATTGATACGTCACAAGATCACAAATTGTATCTAGCTGAAGACATTACTCTCGAAAATTTGAAATAATGTGATTGTCTTCCATAAATGGAAACCTACCCCAAAAATCACTATTTTTCAAAATTGGTTTTGTTAAATTCAATATTTTAAACTTTTAATTAAAACTACCGTTACTTTTTAAAAAATGAATGAATCTTAATAATTTTTTGTAAATACTTTAGATATATTCTTTATTAGGCATATTTTCTTTGAAATTCTACCGAATCACAAGGGGATTAAAAACTTTTAAACTGAACTTCTGAAAATAATCTGTAAACTCTACGTTCTTTTAACATATGTTAAATTAAAGCTTATACTAAGAATAAAGAAAATAATTTGTAAATTTTTTATAAAATTAAATTTTCTACATAAGACAATTTATATATAAAAGTGTCAAACCTTCCGGAACATTTTCAAAAGTAA
>NW_026104308.1:0-356 GCF_025091365.1 Daktulosphaira vitifoliae
AAAAAAAAAATTGTTTTCAAATTATTACTGATTTGATTTTTAATATGTTAAAAATATGCAGTCAGGAAATTTTATAATTACATTTTTAGTAAATTTATCAGAGTAACTCAATATTTTTTTGCATTTTTATCGTAATAGATAACTTAAATAGAAATAATAGTAATCATTTCGTAGTATCTTTTGGTGTTTAAGAAGATACTACAATTAAAATATGAACTGAATTAATTTTAATGTTTTACTTTAACTAAAATAACCAATAAATAGATACGAATTGTAGTAATTTGACGTATTGTTGAAAAAAGTAGGTCAAGTTAGAGCAGAGAAAATAAATGATAGTCACAAAAAAATATCTTCTC
>NW_026104308.1:591-878 GCF_025091365.1 Daktulosphaira vitifoliae
ACTAACTTAAAAAGAATTAAGAAAAAATGCAAAAAATTCATTGCCATACGCGGGTTGGAACCTCGTACCCCAAGCGTGTAAAACATAAATTTTACCAACTCGGCAACCGTACGTCGCTACCGTCGGGTGAAAAAATAGGTTATTTAAGCTAATTCAAATTTCAAAGTTATTTTTCTCGACTTAAAAGAAGCAAACAAATTTAAATGAGTTTAACTTTCTATGCTATATTAATTTTTTATTTATATAATATTTATGAAAATCTGTAGTCCCCTTGTCAGGTATTTTAA
>NW_026104309.1:0-878 GCF_025091365.1 Daktulosphaira vitifoliae
ATTCATCAAGATCGCAATTTAAGGAAATGTGAAGATGAAAAACCACAGAACGAAAATAATTATGTGATATAGATAATTCCGTTTTCGTTTAACAAGATAACATGTAAACATGAAAAATATTATGTATTTTTACCCTAGAATTAGGTCCTAGTTACGCCATTATATTAAGAAATGTTTCGATACTTATAAATTTCAAACGATTATCTAAATACTGACTAAAATCTCAATTAATATAAATAGAAACATTTTTATATAGTAGATACTGTTCCAACACTGATAGTGATTACGCCACTAAAGACGTTATAACTCCTTAACCGATTTAAATTTATTCCGATAATAACATTGCTAAATACATTTTTACACTAAGTAAATTTCCGATAGATTTATAAGAAATTAACCTGTTATACAAATGCTCCTGATCCTTTTTTAAATTCCAGTCATATCAAAATGAATCTCAAATACCCAGATAAAATGTTGAATTACAACAACAGTTTAGCCATTGAGTATTAAAATGGTACGTGTTTATCAAAAAAAAAAAATAGAATTAAAAACAGGACACGAAATAGCATGAACTTTTTAAAAATATATTACCTAACACTAACAAAACACAATCTGTTTCAGGAGTTTTCTATTATAATTTAACTAAAATTTTTTCAAACGCTATTATTGCAAAAGAAATTTTAATATTGTAAATTTTATCTGTTTATTGCAAGTTAAACATTTAATCTAATTCAGTAGTGGACTAAGCTAATTTGCAAATTAATAAAAACTGCAGGGCTTGAAACCGTTTTCATAACATTAAAATTATAACGTTATAATTACCAAAAAACTATTAGAATCGTAAAACGCAAAAAAACATGAACGATTTACGAAAAATA
>NW_026104310.1:0-878 GCF_025091365.1 Daktulosphaira vitifoliae
TTAATGCATATAAAAAACTTAATTAACTTCTATTCTATTATAAAACGAGATTTAATGGAAATTTTATATGATTTTTCAATTTGGAGTACATGGAAAATGAACAATTTAATGTGAAAACCCTCATATAGATTTACAATAAATTATTAAAATTTAATTTTAAATTATTAATAAATACTTTTGAAGTCAAGTAATACACAAAAAATAATAATAACATGTTGAACTCCTCGGGGTGGGTTCTAAATTTATCAATATAGCCAAGTTTAAATTATACTAAAACTTGTACAGCTACAAAAATTATGTTGAATAAATATTATTTCTATGAAATGCTAATACTGATCTACCAATTATGTAACTTTCTATTTTAAATTATTGTTTAAAATTGTATTTATATCACATTTTTTTTTACTCTTTCTTGTCTTTACAATATTTTTTTGTTTAATATACTGTTTAAATTCACACGAGTAGTATTTTTTATCCTTTGTCATTTTTAATATTACTTGATAAGATTCTTTATTACTATTTTTATAAACAAAAAGTTTAAAACATCAAAAATCTTTACGTCTTTCATTATAACGAGAATAGTGAACCAAATGGATTATTTGAAAGTCGTGTATGTAATACACTGCAACAATTTAATACTAGTGAGCTTACAACACATAAAATATAAGCCCATGAGCCGCTTAAACGTCTTTGTCCGACGAGTTGATAATGTACATTCGTATATTGTTATGATCTATGAACTATTGTCCAATGATTTAATTTCTATTATAACTTACCCAATATTAAATTAGAAAAATAAAATAATGATCTAGAAAAGTTTCAACCTACAGACATATTAATATGACTTAGGAATATAAATCACTAATTATAAACACTTA
>NW_026104311.1:0-330 GCF_025091365.1 Daktulosphaira vitifoliae
AAAGTTCAAGTGAGTTTATAAATATGTCTATGTGTGTACTTAATTTGTAATTTAAATATTTCCCAATTAAAATTTAATTGAAGTAATTACAGGACTCATTACGGAACAGGCAGAAATTTAAAAAAATAAAGTTGTGAAATCATTATTATAACATTTTTTATAATAATAAAGTTTTAGCGTACTCAAGAACAATTTTTTATGTCGTAATTACTATGGTTGGTTTATTAAAACTTATAGAAATCCTAAATAGAACAAATATTTGATATTTAGAATTTTGTTTTCTAAACATTTTTTCGGATGAAATATTTTTTAAGAAATAATATTCAATTA
>NW_026104311.1:398-878 GCF_025091365.1 Daktulosphaira vitifoliae
CAGAAAATTTTAATTCTTTTTATTTTTTATAATTATTGTTATTTATATTTTTAAGTCATTCAAAGAAAAACACATTATTTTAAATTACAATGGAAAAGATAACATTTTGAATACAACGGTAAGTGTAGGGAATGTTAATCCTTATGTCATCTGTTGAAATATTGTTGCGGCAAGTTATGTGGTTGTGTTCAACTTGCGGCCCGAATGGAACCGGTTACATATAGTAAGTGGGGATGCCGTTCGCTGTCCGGTAAGTCGTCGCCTTATCTAGTCAGTCAACCATTGTACGGTCTAGTTGATTAGACCCATTGGCGCCGCCATGAGTTTTTTCTGCGACTTTGCGGTATCGTAATATAAATGTGAATTCGGTGGATTTACCGTGCGTGTGATCATTATAGTTTACTCGTGTTTTGTTTCATTCAAACGATTGAAGTTGGTTGAACATAACAGTTATAATCCAATCCTTGATGTTTTGCCCAG
>NW_026104312.1:0-878 GCF_025091365.1 Daktulosphaira vitifoliae
AGTTTAATATTTTTTATTTTTTAAATTAATAATATTTTTAATATAGTTTTAATTTTATTTAGTTAATTAGCCACATGTGATCATTTTTTATTATATATTTATAAATTATAAACTTAGACAAAATAATGTTCATTTTAAATTAAAGTAAAAAATAAATACAAATAGTTAATAAAACAAATTTAAGTAAATGGTACTTATCAAGTCTTTGATCTATGTGATCCATGGCATTTTTTTTTTTGGTAAATTATAATATGTTTTATCTAATTGATTTCCAGTATATCTTTATGCAGTCATTTTCATACGTCTTATAGCAATTACACAAAATTACTAAAATTCCAAAATAAAACCATATTTAGCTGAATGATATTCAAACTTACTTAAATTTAGACATATTACGTTTACCTCATAGTTTTTTCATTGTACTTTTAAAAAGGTCAACTCAAGCTCAGGGATAATAAGTCTTAATAGCTTGTCATTACCACGAACTAGTGGTAGCAGACTGTAGATAAGTGATATTTTTTTTGAAATTTAAGAATTAAGTTTACAGAAAATCATTGTTTACTTTTTCACACAATATATTACTTAATTCTTTAGCATAGCTTTGCAAATCTATCACTTGCTTTTGTATTGTTTTCTAAAAATAAAATAATAATAAAAATTAGTCTATTTTTTTTAATTTATTCAAAAATTTTCTAACCTTTGTTTTACAGTGATCAATANTAAAAATTAGTCTATTTTTTTTAATTTATTCAAAAATTTTCTAACCTTTGTTTTACAGTGATCAATATTTTCTTCCGCTAGTTTTTTTATATTTTGACTTGTTATCATTGATTTAACTTCTTCTATATATGCTTTAATTTTGTTGTATTTTTAACGGT
>NW_026104313.1:0-878 GCF_025091365.1 Daktulosphaira vitifoliae
TCCTCAGAATTCATTGTGATCTATCGCTAGTTCCCAAACTTTGTTTTAAATTGGAATCATCTGAAACCAAATACGTGTAATGAACAGCACAACAATACATTGCAAAAGGTTTTTCTACATCTCCAAAATATGAGAATTTTAATTGATCTATAACTCTATCAACAGTATAATCAACAGAATTAATATTCATCATAATATTGATTGTACTTTTTTGTGAGTTGTATTGCTTGCTATTACTTTTGGTAGTCTCGTAAAAATCTAAAGCATAGTAAAACTATTATCTTATCTATTTATATTCAATAGAAATTGTATAAATTTTAATTACTAATTTCGCTCTTATCAAGTTCCACAAGAGAATACATATCTATGCAATCTTGCAGAATTTTATATGCTCCATAAAAACGCACCTCTAATAGTTCTTTGAATGTTTCCAAATTGTCACTTATCTTAAAATAAAAAAGGTTTTATTACTAAAAAGTGATATTAAAAAGACCAATACAAGGTAAATATTAAAATTATAGTTTAATGAATGTTTTATATGACGGAANAGGTAAATATTAAAATTATAGTTTAATGAATGTTTTATATGACGGAAAAACCTGTAAATATAAAATTGTATTCATATCAAAAAATATACTTAACTAAATAATAAAACTTTAATCTTTACTACTCTCTATTTGCTTATAAACTTAAGGGAAATTTATAGATATATAGATGCATATCAAAGTAGATTGATTTGCGAAGTACTAAATGTTATATTCTTAATAGTTGTCATCATTTTATATTGTATTTCAGCCAAATAAATTTACTAGGGCTGAGAATATCAAAGAAAATGAGTCCTAATTACAATAACTTATAAAAAATAATTACAATATAAC
>NW_026104314.1:0-878 GCF_025091365.1 Daktulosphaira vitifoliae
GTTGAACCTTGTCTTGCGGGTTTCTCGGAAATAAATTCATATATTAATAGATATCTACCGACATTATCGTTTACAGTAAACATTCAATAAATAACCAGTCTACTATTATAAATATGTTTTTGATAATCAATTCTCTTTACCTAGTCTCTATTAGGGTGTCCTTTATTTTTAAAATTTTAGTTATTCTTCAGACCAATAAGAAAAGTTTTACCCGTGCCGACTTAAGGTTGAAAATCGATAAAAAGAGGTAGTTTTTAGCAATACCTCTTTTAATCAATTTTTTTTATCGAGTTTTTAGCAATTAACTCGTAAATTAGCGCTCTCATAACAAAAATTATTGAAACTAAATTGTAGATCGAATTGTTTTGTATAAATTAAGTTCTAATCGTTTTTCTTTAAAATCTATTTAGCTCACCAAAAAATTATTAAAAAATGTAATATTTAGTAAAATTATGAAAATTGAAATTTATTATGTTAAAACGGTAAATCATGGGAGTCGTAATGTGGCGGACCTGGAAGGCTCTCCTGAGGGAATTTAATATTTATTTGTTGTTCGGGTTACCGTCTGGACTTCCAATTGAGCTATCCGCACAGAGCCCTTCAAGATGTGTATAGGAGGTAGTGATTATGTATAAAGAAATGAATTTAACACTTTCGAAATAATGCTGGTTATAANTAATTTAACACTTTCGAAAAAATGCTGGTTATAAATATTAAAATGTATTCTAAGATAAACATTAAGTTACAAAAGAAAAGTAAAAATTAATATAAATGTATATATATATATATATACAAAGTAAACATTCATAATAACAATGCAAGTATAAGAATATGCTTTACAGTTATAGTGTTTATTCTGTAATAGTAGACAATAGACT
>NW_026104315.1:0-878 GCF_025091365.1 Daktulosphaira vitifoliae
ATTATAAATTGAACCTGGATCACCGACAAACGGTTATTGCTACTGTTGGTTGTCTACAAAAACGACTCTTGTCGACACGTACAATGAATGGTAAGGTGATCAAACGTAATTGTATGCATACAGTAGGTTCGGGTTTTATGCCGATAGAAACAGCTTTCGGAGGACGTGTAAAACATTTTTTTTTTAAAAACAAAACGGAAATTGACGAAATTGAAAATTTTATTCATTACATCGGTGCTGATTTGTTTAATGTATTGAAAGATTCGAGCGAAGTTGGTTTAATAAAATTTAACGTTGTTTTGCACACAACTTATTTACATCAAGTTATGGGTGAACTGAGGGACGTCTCATTTAAAACACGCAACAAAACCATCGATTCAGGCACTGATTACACCGGTGTTTTGAATAAAATCAATGAAAAACTTGCCCAGGAACAAGAAACAATGGAAACCAGAGGCAGCGGATGGACATTGCTGTTCATAGACGGACTACTTTTGAGGGTGACAAAATTTTCACCGTTGCGTGGTAGTTCGTTCATTGATCTTCCATCGTGTATTAAACACAAACACGCTATTATAAATGTTCAAAATAAAACCGACAATCAATGTTTTAAATGGGCGATTCTATCGAGATATAATACAAAAAAAAAAAAAAAAAAAAAGTGGAATGCGGGTTATCTCGATTTAGAAAAAAATTCAAATATTAATTTCATCGGTATTGATTATCCTANCAAAAAAAACAAAAAAAAGTGGAATGCGGGTTATCTCGATTTAGAAAAAAATTCAAATATTAATTTTATCGGTATTGATTATCCTACTCCAATTAAACAAATAAATAAGTTTGAACGTAACAACCCGTTTTTGTCCATAAACGTGTTT
>NW_026104316.1:0-178 GCF_025091365.1 Daktulosphaira vitifoliae
AATAGACATTGAAAATCGAAAAAAGTTTGAAGTCGACGAAAAAGTTTGAAGTCGACAAAAAAGTGTAACATCATCAAATGATGTTCAAAGTAGGAAAAAACTTCAAATTTAAGAAAAACAACATGTTTACACATAAATAGACATTGAAAGTAAAAAAAATTTTCAAGTCGACGAAAAA
>NW_026104316.1:751-877 GCF_025091365.1 Daktulosphaira vitifoliae
AAAAAGTGTAACATCATCAAATGACGTTCAAAGTAAGAAAAAACATCAAATTTAAGAAATACAACATGTTTACACATAAATAGACATTGAAAGTCGAAAAAATTTTCAAGTCGACGAAAAAGTGAA
>NW_026104317.1:0-253 GCF_025091365.1 Daktulosphaira vitifoliae
CCGAACCGCGTTTTTTGGAATATAGGTCCCGAACTGTTTGGTTTTATCTTTTCCGCGCATAATATGTCGTAAAAATGCTGATAGCCTATTAGCATATCTATTTTTTGCGGGAACATAAACGATGGATCAGCAAGTGTCAGATCATCAGGTGGTTGTACACAGCTATTCTTAATAAATGAAGATGGAATATTTTAGCTTCGATGCGAAGCTGAGAAGGTATTAATTTTACTATGATGTGTTTTTTTAATTTTTA
>NW_026104317.1:649-877 GCF_025091365.1 Daktulosphaira vitifoliae
ATAATTACCTATCATTTTATATATTTTTGTGAACATTTGACCCTTTAACAGCCCAAAGGATGGGGTTTCAAAATGGTAACTTTTTTACAAAAAATTAAATTTTTCAACTTAACATTTGAAAATGTTCCGGAAAGACTGACAATTTTGTATATACCTTAAATTAAAGCTAATGTAATATACTTTAATTTGAAAAAAAAAAATTTGACCTCTGGACTTGTCTTCATGGTG
>NW_026104318.1:0-877 GCF_025091365.1 Daktulosphaira vitifoliae
AAATGAAAATATAAATTGTCACAGGTGGATTTGAACGTCGAACCCTAACCGTGAAAGACACAAGTGGTACCGATTCAGTAACTTTCGTTGTTAAATAAAATTGACAATTTAAGCTAATTTAAAATTTAAAGTTTCATTTTCGACTTTAAAAAAGTAAAAAAATAAGTTAAATATGTTTAACTTCTTATGTCTTATGAAATTTATTTTATGTCAATTAAATTATGTAATATTTATGAAAGTCGATGTATTACCCCTTGTAAAGTATTATAAAATAAAATAAAATAAAATACAAAACCTAGAATTTTAGCACAAAAATAGTATATTTTTGAATACAGTAGCTATTTTTACCAAGAAGATATATATAAGAATCTATATTGCGAATTTTCTTTTTTCATAGTAAAGTACATAATATAAGCTCTAATTTAAGATTAAATAAAAGTGTCAATATTCCGGAATATTTTCAAAAATTTAATTGAAAAAGCTTTACTTGTGTGCAAAAATTGCTATTTTGAATCCCCCCAGTGGGCAGGTTTTGAGTCAGATTTTCAAAAAATGTTATCAAATGAAAGCGAAACATCTAAGATTTCAATATAAAAAAAATTATTATTATTTATTTATTTTTCAAAAAGTTATGGCAGTTTTCAGTATTAAAATATTTCATGTTTCATGACTCCACTGTGCTAGGTTTTTTATATTCATGTTAACTGAAGAACTATTTAAAATACTTTAATATTTTTAGTAAAACATATAAGTAAATATTTATGTTAATTTAATTTCTGATAAACTGTAAAAATTTCAGTCTAATAGTCATAATATATTTAAAATTTATGTAAAGATATAAAATTTTAGAAATTAATAAAAAATGTTTTAAAAATCT
>NW_026104319.1:0-877 GCF_025091365.1 Daktulosphaira vitifoliae
TATGTTTACACGGCGTTGGCGCGTTCAAAGCACGTCGGTCTGCACTCGAATAAAAATGTCGCGCCTGCAAATAATAACGTAAAAATTGATACGTACAGTTTGTGAATTTGGTCCAAACTCGGTGGGCGAAAGTCGTCGGAGGAATAAGTAAACATAATTTAAGTGGTGAAAAAGGTCGACTGCGCACATTCTCTTTCGATTTTTTGGCTCCTGCACTTATGTTTAGGTCTGTGTCGAACAACATCACAATAAAATTAAATACATGCACTCCGTATCGTTGTGTGTTTATTTGACCGATTACGACCTACATAGACTCCCACGCGAAGGCTCATAATAGTAAAAACAATGAGATTGTAAGTTGTATTGCGCTCTGTGGTATTCTCTCCCCGGTCCGGAAACACGATGTTTCGAAAATCCAAATGTTTTTAATGCGTTCTTCTAAAAACAACAATAACGCGTGTACCGCTCCATCGAATCCGATGCGTCACATTTCAACGGTTGCAACAATTCAAATTTAATAAACAATAAAATAACCTCCGACCTCATGACTTGGCCGTCCGATCGTAGTTAATGATTACAGTTATGTGATTATTTGTTGTTAAAAATGTAAAATTGTTGTCATAATGATTATTATTATATCCTCCCAGTAATAAACAACAACAGGACTGTTAAACAAAATGTACCGTGTTGTTCAACGGTGAAACTCGCCATTGCTCTATAGGCCGGCACGTGTACAACAGTGTTTGTATAAATCTCTTTTGTTGTACGCGTACATTATTATAAACTGTTTCGCAAAATCTATACTCGCAACAATAAAGTGCAAAATAATTATAATTATTTCGAAGGCGTGCGGTATGCGTTGTGAACGTAACCCGTC
>NW_026104320.1:0-246 GCF_025091365.1 Daktulosphaira vitifoliae
TCGTCGGGACAAATTTTTTTTTTTCATTTTGTAGTACATAAAATAAGCTTTAATTTTATATATGTTTGAAGGACGCAGTATATCCGGAACATTTTCAAAAATTAAGGTGAAAAAGTTCATTTTTGTAAAAAAGTTACTATTTTAAATCCCCCCAATGAACAGAATAAGTGTTAGATTTTCAAAAAAAATTATATCAAATGAAAGGGAAATATCTAAGGTTTCAATACAAGAAAATATTATTTTTAT
>NW_026104320.1:432-877 GCF_025091365.1 Daktulosphaira vitifoliae
ATAGAAGATAGATCGTCGGGACAAATTTTTTTTTTTTATTTTATAGTACATATAATAAGCTTTAATTTTATATATGTTTAAAGGACGCAGTATTTCCGGAACACTTTCAAAAGTTAAGTTGAAAAAGTTCTATATTTTTTACAATATTTCAACATTTGAACGCGTCCTATATAAGGGGAAATTGTCCAATTTTAATAAAAAGTATGTCAAATGAAAGATGTACTTATAATGTATTTAGAAAACAAAAATTGTGCTGATATATACATTTTTCAAAAAGTTATAGCATTATTAAGTTGAAAATTAAAAATCGAAAATCGAAAATTTTAACACAAAAATAGTGTTTTAAAAGCGTGTTTTTTAGTTTTTTTAAACTATATTTATTATTTTTAACTACGGCAGCCGTTTAAATGTAGAAAAAAAAGTGTCGGGACAAATTTTTTTTTTT
>NW_026104321.1:0-876 GCF_025091365.1 Daktulosphaira vitifoliae
TCTTCTTCCTCGCCTTAATCCCAACTACTTGGGGTCGGCCACCCTTATCCTAAATTTCCACTTGACACGATCTCCCACATCATCTACGCTCATATAAGGTGTTCTCAAATCGCATTCAATAGCATCCCTCTATCTCTTTTTTGGTCTTCCTCTACCTCTTCTTCCTTCAACATTCATTTCTATAACTGTTCTTACAGTTTTTTTTTTCTTACTTTGTATCTATCTTTCTCCCTTATACACGCGTCCAGCCTAGAGTTAAGTGGTGATGTCTCTACACCGTTGACACTACAAGCATTGGGCAGATCTGTACACATGACTGGTGAAACAGCTACCGCACAAGTTGTCTGGCTGGTATCAAACACTTTATTCCTTAAGCCTTCTACGTTTTTAACTACTTTCTGTTGTACCCGCATACATCCAAGATGGGATAAATCAGTCCTATCAGGACAGGAGGAGTCAGGACACCTCATACTATTTGACAAAAATTTTACGTAGGCTGTCGACCTGACGCAACCTCATTAGTCGTCTCTTTCGACTATCAGTGTGGCCGTTGAAGTATTCTTATCCCATATTCACAGGGAAATAAAATGCCACTTACTATTAAATTAAAAATTCAAACATCTTATTAAATTAAAAATATGTGTTTCCATTTAAAAAAACAAAGTTGACGCTCTTACAAGGCATAAGGAATGAACTTCAAAAATATTACATATTTAATAATTCTAGAATAATGTGTAACTAAAGATAACAAAAAAAAAATTTTTTTTCTTATATATTTATTCTGTAAGTAATTGATTGGGTTATGATAAAAAAAATCACTCTGTATATATATATATATATATGTTACGGCACTGGCCGAGAGGACAAAAACGAAAA
>NW_026104322.1:0-876 GCF_025091365.1 Daktulosphaira vitifoliae
AATTTATTTAAAGTTTATTTTTATTTTTGTTTAATAGTCTACGGAAAGAAAAATATCAAATACTCCTCAGTCTTCAGCAACAACAACACTTAAAAAATCGTCATTTTTTTCTAAGACTCGTTTCAAAGCTCAATTATTAAAACATTGGTATTGGAGTGTCAGGAACTGGAAGTTTGTACATTTAGATCAGTAAAAGTTTCCGTTATTTTTTTACTTAATTATTTATTTATGTTATAAATTAGAATTATAGGTTTCGTATGCATTTTACCGATTTTTACTCTACTTCTTTTCAACACCTTGATTGGTCAAACTCCTGACCCATTAAACTTTGGAATTATCAACAAAGAAATCAATAAACATACTTGTCAAAAAATTCAACTAGAAGAAATGTGTGACGATCAAATTCCTTTAAGCTGCAAATATTTGTACCACCTTAAAAATAACGAAATAACTTTGGTATTTACCATTTTTACAACTATAAGATGATTAATGTTCTAATATACTTTAACTTTAGTATCTAACATACTAAGAAACTTCTTATAAACTATAAAAATTTAATACAAAAATACAAATATAAAATATATATACAGGAAACAGGTCAATTTTTACGATAATGAGAAAAATAGAAACCCGTTCTCTTACCGACTGAACACTCTATATGTATAAATATATATATACAAGGTGTCTAAGACTTGAAACAATTTAAAATATTGACTTACAATAGAGATATAATTATTAAAATTCATAAATTATGAAAATTAAAGTAAATTAATGACCCAACTGTGATTGAAGTTTTTTAATGCAGAAAAAAATTAAATAAAAAAAATCGTTATATGATTTTATATGTTGTATCAATTAATAATTAAAATGTTAATT
>NW_026104323.1:0-876 GCF_025091365.1 Daktulosphaira vitifoliae
AAATGGAATAGAGAGCTATTAGATAAATACTGCAGGGAATACGGGGTTGGTATAATAGGGTTTTTCCCGCCGACAGAACGTCGAGCGGTCGGCGTACAAGTTAGAGGGTTTCCATTATACACGCACACGAAACTCTCACTGAGAGTGAGTATATTGTTACTAGTATATTATCTTTGTTTACTTTTCAAAAAATCTCACCAACTCCAACGATTTTAATGAACTTTAAATATAGGACGCCATGTTGAATTCAGCGTCGCCAGTACTAAGAATTTCCAGAGCAGGTGGTGTATATCAAGGGCCTTTACCCGGCGATGATTGGACCGTTTTTGGTGCCAACGATACAACTTACGAACCTGTTGCATGGGGTAGCAATGACTCGTTCAGTTCGCAGAGCGAATACATTCCTCTGGCTACTGTCATACAAGACCACGGTATGTACGACGGAATATCCAGGGTATTATTTGGTTCAGGATTGAGGTTCTGGCTGCATCGGTTGCTTTTGTTAGATTCGTTATCGTACTTAAGCAAGGGACTGTTGAGCATATCGCTTGAGCGCCAAGTACTGGTCGATATTGATGATATATTTGTCGGCGAAACTGGTATTAGAATGTGGAAAGAAGATGTGCACGTGAGTGTGTTTAAGTTCAATAAAGATTGTAATACAATAATATAACTGTCCATAGGCAATTATGTTATTGATACAAAATCTATATCAATTTAAATGTTTTTGCGTAGGATTTAATCCAGACACAAGAGCGAATAAGTAAATTAGTACCAGGGTTTAAATTTAATTTAGGATTTTCTGGCAAATACTTTCATAAAGGAACGTGGGAAGAAAACGAAGGCGACGACACGATTTTGGGTAAATTAAAAAAA
>NW_026104324.1:0-876 GCF_025091365.1 Daktulosphaira vitifoliae
TATATATATATATATATACAAAGTATACACCACACACACCGTCGTCGGCCGGACGGCACGTTTTGAGGTCATCTCGTCGCCGCCAATTGTTATAATACTTCGGGTAAAATCAGAGTTTGGCAGCATAACAATAAAGGTGTTGGTCGCGGAGGAATGCAGAGATTTTCCCGCGGAACCGATACGCAAAGAAAATCGGCCGAGTCTACGGGGAAAATGACGAGCGCGGCTCGTTAAATACGCATGGTGATTTTTTTCCCTGGGCTATTGCATTGTGATAAAAAATTACGTGCAATTACAATCGGCGCCCTTACGTACATCAGATGTCAATGCGTCCTAACGCGCACGCGCATCTTCTGCTTATCGCGTTGTACTTTGGCTTACTATAAAATTCCTCCAACGCCACAGCAATGCGTTTGCCGTCGATGATCGAGATGATCGATAGCGTTGAAAGTGTGAGAAATATTTGACTAGGACGCCCTCTGCCGGGCCCTAAACGAGACTCGATGACAATTTCGCATAAATAATCGGGTCTATGAATTGTTTGGGAGGGAGTGAGACAGGACGAGAGCGAGAGGCAGATAAAATAGAGAACCAATGGTATTCATAATTATATTAAAATTTATAAGCGTCCGTGTGTTCGGTTTATAAGAGATGACCCTTTCACCTGCAGTTCTCTATGATCTTATCGAATGTGCTGACACGGATATCTATTGAAAACCTAGTGAAATAATTAGATACAATTGGTATCGTCCGTTGCCTACGTAGTTTTCGAGAAATATTATTTCACTGGCATAATTAGAAGCCGCCGTCTTAATAAATAACGTTCTTATCAATCGTTCTCATACTCTTTGTACCGAACACACACCGTCTGATAAT
>NW_026104325.1:0-876 GCF_025091365.1 Daktulosphaira vitifoliae
GGAATAAACAAAGACTTTACTTTAAGCAGTAAGCCGGACAGCGACAACCGAGTACTGAGACTGATGAATGACACAAGGCACAGGAGTCGACTGACCACGATGGTCAGGTCTATTGGGTTTTTTAATAATTAGAACTATTGCCAATTTGGCAATAAATATTATTTGGTAATTCACCAGTCTCAGGCAGCGGATGTGCTGTCTGTGTTTTATTAAAGTAATTCTCACAATAATGGTAACGTGACACCATCACAATTATAAAAATTATTTTTAACTTTTTAGGTCGATGTGCTTTAAAAGCGTGTTTTTTAGTTTTTTTAAACTATATTTATTGATTGTAGATTTTAATTTTACCCATCACCACCATCAGTCATTTGTTGTTGTGATATCAGGCAATTTCAACTTATTATTGTTCCTATTGTATATACGTTACCGCCAACTTGACCTCGTGCACATATTATATATTAATATTATTATATATTATTAGTGATTATAATCATAATCAAAGAAAATAATAATTATTATTTTCTTTCTTTATAATAAAATACTAAAACGGATTTGACATTAATTATATAAAAATTCGTGTTATATTATTTAATCTTTTTGTATATAATCGTATAACGAATTCTTAGAAAATTGACTAATCACTTACGCTCTAATTTTTTTTTGGTTAATAATTTACAGATTGTTTCAGAGTTAGAAAGATCTCTTAAGAATGGATTTTCCATGATTTTTGTTACATAATTTATTTTAATGGTACCATTATTCTTTATCTTGACTTCACGTAGATTTCTTTTTAAATCTGCTTCGTCATTTTTCATATCTCTGAGAATACAACTAATATATTCTTTTATTAACTCCCTTTTATTCTCTAAGAAA
>NW_026104326.1:0-223 GCF_025091365.1 Daktulosphaira vitifoliae
TATCGTTGAAAAAAGTAGGTCTAGTGAGGGTTGGCAAAATAAATTGTAGCCACAAAAGAACCACATAGTAAAATAATATTACAATGAATATCAATTTCTTCTCAGGAGGGGAAACTACAGAGATAAGATCCTTTATATTTATTGAAATTATTGAATCTAAATGAGATAAATATCAAATGATTTGAAAATTCTATTCTAACTCAAAAAAAAAATGCAAAATTTT
>NW_026104326.1:672-876 GCF_025091365.1 Daktulosphaira vitifoliae
TAGTACATAAAATAAGCTTTAATTTGATATATGTTTAAAGGACGCAGTATTTCCGGAACATTTTCAAAAATTAAGTTGAAAAAGTTAGTTTTTGTAAAAAAGTTGCTATTTTAAATCCCCAAGGTGAGCAGAATAAGTGTTAGATTTTCAAAAAAAAATGATATCAAATGAAAGAAAATTACCTAAGGTTTCAATATAAAGAAA
>NW_026104327.1:0-257 GCF_025091365.1 Daktulosphaira vitifoliae
TTTCGAAATTTTTTCAATTTTTTTTACTAAAAACTGCCGTAACTTTTTCAAAAATGAACGTATGAATATAACTTTTTTTTAAATAGATGGTTGATGTCTTTACTTATCATTTGGTATATTTTTTTTGTAAATCTAACACTTAACCTGCCCACAGGGGGGGATTTAAAATGACAACTTTTTCACAAAAAATTTACTTTTTCAACTTAACTTTTGAAAATGTTCCGGAAGGTCTGACACTTTTATATATATCTTAAATT
>NW_026104327.1:621-876 GCF_025091365.1 Daktulosphaira vitifoliae
TAACTTTTGAAAATGTTCCGGAAGGTCTGACACTTTTATATATATCTTAAATTAAAGCTAATGTAATATACTTTAATTTGAAAAAAAAAAATTTGACCTCTGGACTTGTCTTCATGGCGAAAATGGCTACCGAATGCTCTTTTCGTGTGAAAATTCTCGATTTTATTATTTATGTAATATTTAACTTTATAATGCTATAACTTATTGAAAAGTTTATGGATCCACACAATTTTTTTATGAGAAATAATATTTTTT
>NW_026104328.1:0-876 GCF_025091365.1 Daktulosphaira vitifoliae
AAATCTGTTTTTTTAACGTTTTGTTTTCTTAAACTACCATAATTTTTACAATATAGAACAAATCAAAAATATTTTTTTATATAGAAATCTTGAAAATTTCCCCTTCATTTGATATAAATTTGTTCAAACCCTGACCCTTTACCTGCCCATAAGGAGGGATTCAAAATAACAATTTATTCACACAAAGTCAACATTTTCTACTTAAATTTTGAAAATTTTCCGGAAATATTGCGTCCTTTAAACATATGTTAAATTAAAGCTTACATTGCGTACTTTATGTTAAAAAAAAGAAATTTTCTCGACGACCTATCACCTATGTGCAAATGGCTGTCGTATTTAAAATACATGATATTTTTGTGTTCAAATTTTATTTTTATTTTGTTTATTTTAAAATAACTCACAAGGATTTGCCTTAGTAATGAGTCACCCAATTTCTATAAAAGTTACATGAATCTAACTTGCATTTATTTTAAAACTGATTTTGTTTATTTTACCTTCTCAATATTAAGAAAAGCTGCTTTGAATTTTTGACAGACCTTAAATTGTCCTTTTTAACTTATACTTCATGTAATGCACAGCGGCTACGTCGAATATAATACAGTTTTATAAGCTTGGGATACGAGAACTTCGTACCCCGCCCATTGAAATAACNGCTACGTCGAATATAATACAGTTTTATAAGCTTGGGATACGAGAAATTCGTACCCCGCCCATTGAAATAACATTTTTTATATTTTTTCTTAATTATTTTTTGAGGAGAAAAAAATTTGTTGATATTTATCTAATTTAGATTGAATAACATCAATGAATATCAAGGACCCCATTACTGTAATCTCCCCTTGTGAGAAGAAATTTCTTATTCATAATAAAATATTT
>NW_026104329.1:0-876 GCF_025091365.1 Daktulosphaira vitifoliae
AGGTGTAAAGAATTTAAGACTTTTGGAACATTATAAAAAATTGAAAAGTAAAAAAGTGTTCATTTTTAAGTTCCCAGGTTAGCTTGGTTAGTAATCCTATTTTCAAAAAAAAATATGTTATAATAAAGATATTTGTTTTAAATATTGCCGTTAAAAGTTTTATTTTGATCCCAAGCATTATTAAAATCATATCTACCAATAATATACGTCATTGTCGTTCTTAGAAAGCGGCGGTTAATAGAAAATAAATCGTTGGAAGGTTTTTCTTTTTTAAATCGTACAACATTTAAATATAAATACGATATGAGGACAGCTGATGTGAGGGTAGATGATGTGGGAGATCGTGTCAAATGGAAGCTTAGGATAAGGGTGGCCGACCCCAAGTAGTTGGGATTAAGACGAGGAAGAAGAAAAAGAAGAACTCCTAGCAATCGTGTTTTCAGATAGTTTTTATTTTTTCATCATAAAGTAGAGAAGGTAGGTTTTAATCATCATTAACCTTGTATATATATACTAATAATGTATATAATTTAATTATTATTAAGTAATTATCATAATTAAAAAAATTTAATACATAAAAGGAATATCTACTTTTAAAAGAAATGAAAATTTCAATCATAAAACAGTTACAAANTAAAAGAAATGAAAATTTCAATCATAAAACAGTTACAAACAGTGTAGACAGACTTTACCAAAGATAACAAAAAATAAGAAACATAAGAAGAACAACTATTGAATTAGTCTGTGGTGGTATGATTGTTGAATGAATTTATCAACTACCAACTTAATAAAATCAATCTCAATATTATCAAAAACCTAGATTCACTTAAAAATAAAATAAAATTTCTAAGAATTAAAAAAAAAGTTAGTAAATTA
>NW_026104330.1:0-876 GCF_025091365.1 Daktulosphaira vitifoliae
TTTAAAAAGTTATGGCAGTTTTAAGAAAAAAGTTTAAAAAATGTCGAAATTTACCGATTTTAAATATCGTAATATTTTTGGCCAATTTCCCATTAATGGGAACGAAGGAATTTTTTAAAATTTTTAAGGGCAATGTGTTCAACTAGATTTGATTTTTGATCTTTCGATGTATCACTGAAAGAAATCGGTCATATGAGAACTAAGAAAAAGTGGCGACAGACATAAAATAACACATCATAGTAAAATTAATACTTCTCAACTTCACATCGAAACTAAATATAATCCAAAATTTTCAATGGAGACATTAAGTGGTATTTGAGCAAGCAGGTCAAGACAATCAATGGTATATTCAATGGTTTTTAAAATAAATTTAATCTCTTTATTGAAAATTTTTTTAGATTAAGTGTCCNAAATAAATTTAATCTCTTTATTGAAAATTTTTTTAGATTAAGTGTCCAATATTGCATCTTATGTACTTACTTGTTTCTTGAGGAGCCGTATTGTCATCTAAACAATAAACAAAACATTGAATTAGCGATGGTCAAAAATATTTAGGTAAATTATACTTCGTTATCTAAATAACAAAAACAGTAAAGTGAAATTTTTTTATATATTCAGAGAAAGACATCAAAAATATCCGTAAAAATTGTTAGAACCTTAGTAATATCATCGTCATAAATGAAAAAATCATAAATGTCATGTAATAATGTGTGTTTTTATATATACAATTTCTCAATTGTCCATAGGAATTAAAAAAAAGTGTTACATATAATTTAAAATTCTTTAGTTAATTTTTTACTTGTATTTACATAATTGTCATCTAAACAAGTTCGAATAATAACACAGAATAGGCTAAGTTCTACATAGAATAGATTT
>NW_026104331.1:0-875 GCF_025091365.1 Daktulosphaira vitifoliae
CTAGTTAGACTCAAATTTAAATAATAAAAACTTCTACTTTCAAAAATATAAATCGACAATGATATCTTCCGTCCAGTCGTCCATTATTTTATCCAATATTATAATTAGTATTTAATTGTAAACATGTTATACATGCATATAAATATATATAATAGTACACTATTTTTATTAATATTTAATTAAATACTCTAATAAAAATAATTATTTATTGATTGAAGATCTTTGTAAGTTTCCGTGGAAAATAAACAATGATGAATTTTCGGCGATCCAGCCAACGAAAGTACAAATTAACCCAACTTCAAACAGTATTTTTGCAAGTACAATCACTCAACACCTTAATTGAAATATACCTTTCCGTCACAATGGAAAAGCGTAATTTTATCACAGATTAAATTTGATAAATCATAATAACTATGGCTTAACGCCATTTTTCCGTTCTAATGGTTTTATTGGTTTTACAACTGGATTCATTATTAACAACTATAATATTATCTGCTTCATATAGCAGGTTATATAACCGGCTATATGAACTATATTGTGCAGTTGCTTTAACATCAGTAAATACTACCTCAATTCCCAACTGAATTAATTCAGTTATTCTTACTAAACATAATTGGTATAATTACTAACTAAGATTTACTAACTAACAAGTTGCTGATGTTACTACAGTATGGTTTTCCCAACGACATAATTTTAAACCGTTTACCATACAAAAATTATTTTTTCCCGTGATTCTTTAATAGAAATAGTTGGCCCAATTACGATATTCACTGCTCTCACATAGCTCTTTAGACGGCGGCTTAGAGGGCAATTTCTCTCTTGCCCCCATGGCTATACCGCCCCTGAATTGTTCAATATTCTAAAAAATATTTATA
>NW_026104332.1:0-875 GCF_025091365.1 Daktulosphaira vitifoliae
ATTACATTAGCTTTAATTTAAGATATATATAAAAGTGTCAGACCTTCCGGAACACTTTCAAAAGTTACGTTGAAAAAGTTGTCATTTTAAATCCCCCATGTGGGCAGATAAAGGGTCAGATTTATAAAAAAAATATACCAAATGATAGGTAAAGACATCAAGCATCTATAACAATAAATTATATTGATTTAATCGTTATTAAAAAAGTTATAGCAGTTTATAGCAAATAAAAATAAGTTTTAATTATGTCGAAAATTACCGTTTTTTAATGTAGTAATTTTTTCGAGGGTTCCCCTATATACGTGAAAAGAGGGAAATTTTTTTAATTTTTGACGGTAATATCTTCGACTAAATACGATTTGTGATCTTTTGTCGTATCGTTGAAAGAAATCGATTCGGCGAGAGCTGAGAAAAAGTGATAACAGACACAAAAAAAAAATTAAATAAAAAAATAAACACATAGTAAAATTAATATCTTCTCAGCTTCGCATCGAAGCTAAAAGTTTACCGAAATTACTAAGCTGCCAATTTTAAACAGTTAATTAATAAAAGTGATTGTCAATTGCTGTATAAACGAAATGTATAAATGACTGATTGATAGATTTAGTACCAGTAAATCGACAAAATGTATGTCTTTTGACATATTTCTAAATACTTGATATATAATTTTATTATATAAATCATATATTTTAAATTTAATCATTTTCATGACTAATTAAGGTAACATACGTTTTCATATATTTTTTCAAGTTTTGTTTTTTAGACTATATGCGCTTTAAATATCTTTCATTGTAAACATAAAAATAAAAGTTTAATTTATATACCTTCGTTGACAGACGTTTTATTATATTTTAACTGATATGATTTTACAGCTG
>NW_026104333.1:0-875 GCF_025091365.1 Daktulosphaira vitifoliae
TCATAAACAACTTATTTACTTTTAAAATAAAAATAATGTTGATTATAAATATTTGAATTTTTTTTAGTTACATAATTTCTTGATTTATCAATTTTTAAGTAGTTTTAAGTATCATTCTTTAGTTTTAGTTTTTATCGTGGTGGACATAATGCCCATGTTCTCAGACCTGTTAGTCCATAGTGCGCACATTATGCCGAATTGTCTTGATTCGGTTACCCACCAAAGTGTTATCACCGAAGTGTCATTACAATTTACTTATCATTGTAGAAGGGTGGATCATCAAATCATCCCCATGGATAACCAAAGTATCCTGTCTTTCCGGCGAAATTAAGTATCTCTCTGGGTGTTAGGTTTTTAATATCTTCTTTGTCAAGAATAGGTTTTCTCGAGTAGTTTGATCTTAGTGTGCACAAGGCTTCACATTCTCACATAATGTGAAATGAGTCTTCCTCTTCTACTCCACACTTCCTGCACAGTGGTGATTCCGATACAACCATTGCGTAAAGATGTTTAAGTGTCCATGTTCTGTCAGTAGAACAGTCAAAGTGCTTATTTGATGACTAGTCATGCTATTTAGATCATCCAGCAGTAGACCTAGGATCTTGATAAACATTTTAGATTCACTAGGTACTACCAAGTATTTCCAGTTATTCCTGTGTTTTTTTCTGCAGCACTTCTTGGGTAGCTCTTTGAGCGATTTCTCAGTGAGTTCTACCACTGGATCTGATCCAACATAGGTGTTCTTTGTTCCTTTCCTATCTAAAAAGTGAGCATTTTCATTTCTAGTGACACCGTTGTGTTCTGGTACCCACGTGTGATGGTGTCACGTTTTCATAATCGTGAGAATTATTTTAATAAAATACATACAGCACATC
>NW_026104334.1:0-875 GCF_025091365.1 Daktulosphaira vitifoliae
AATTTTAAATTAAATAAAAATAATTAATTTTTAAAAATTGTATACCTATTAAGATTTTTGCCGCCCTTCAAAATTTGCCGCTCGGGGCAAATGCCCCCAATGCCCCCCCCTAAATGCGGGCCTGCATATAACATAAGACTATTCTTTTACATACCAAAAGACCGAATATAATTTTATCTGTTTATATTTCTATTCGCTCCATTCAATTTTTAATGAGTACCATACTATTAAATACCATAAATATTATGAAATTTAACCTTAATTATTAAAATTGACTAAGAATTTATTTACACAAATTATCTATATTGATTGGTAAAAATCAAAGGGAATAAGAAACTATTTTACTGTTTTTCAGAAGAGCAAACACAAAATTTCAAAATTGATTTAATGTTGCTTATATTAAAATTTAAATCTATTTACTAAATATTACATGATATTATAATAAATTTAATATTATAGTACACTTTATAAGCTTTAACTTGTTATAGGTTTAAAAATACAAACGTTTTGGAACATAATTAAAAATTAAGAAAAAAAAAAAATTTGGCATATGTAGGACATCCATAATGTTTTAAACCTTTCTTATGCTCAAGCTTTCTATTGAATCTTTATGCATAGCATATCAAAAGAAACCTCATTGTCTCTATTGTTATGGTTCATTTTATAAAAATTCGACGTTTTAAGAAAATAATTGTAATTTTTAAATGTAGATAAACCCCTTAATGTGCATAATGAGATTAAATTGAGGATATCTGTCGCTAACAAGGATTACTATGCTTTGGAAAAAATATTCAAGTCAAAAATTCTCTCTAGACGATAAACAAAACGTCTGTACTCTAGTTTCCTGTGACCAGTTTTAACATTCAGGTGTGAAA
>NW_026104335.1:0-875 GCF_025091365.1 Daktulosphaira vitifoliae
AGAAATGAGAATGCTTAGATGGATGAGTGGAGTGACTAGAGAAGATAGGATAAGAAATGAGCATATAAGAGGGAGTATAAGTGTAATATCAATCGTGGATAAGATGAGAGAAAATAGACTTAGATGGTTTAGTCATGTTATGAGAAGAGAATGGTCGGAAGCTGTAAGAACAGCTGTAGAAATGTATGTTGAAGGAAGGAGAGGTAGAGGAAAACCAAAAAAGAGATAAGAGATGTTATTGAATTCGATATGAGGTTATATGATGTGAGCGTAAATGATGTGAAAAATTGTGTCAAGTGGAAGTTTAGGATTAGAGTGGCTGACTCCAAGTAGTTGTGATTAAGGCGAGGAAGAAGAAGAAGTATGCTCATACTTATACAATNGAGGAAGAAGAAGAAGTATGCTCATACTTATACAATATATGATATATTAAGTGAATTAATGTGAGAAGCTACAAATGTTATCGATATTTCGAAATTAAACATTTAAAAATGTTCAGGTTTTTATTTAAAAAAATTAATTTTTTATAAACATTTTAACCGCCCAAATACCAAAACCTTAAAATAATCTAAAATCCAACAGTTTTTTTCATATTAAAGTATATTACATAAGTTTTAATTTAAAATATTTATAAATTTCAGTATTTTCGAATTATTTTCAAATATTAAGTTGAAAAAGTTGTAATTTTTATACACGTTTTTAAGTTTTAAATTCCCACGGTATAAATAAAATAAGGTTCGATTAAAAACAAAGTATGTCGTATGAAAGGTGTGGATATAAATTAAATATAAAAAAAAGTCCAGTGAGAGATGAGAAAAAGTAGTGACAGGCCCAAAAATTTTTATATTTATATATATATATATATAGAAAACCTA
>NW_026104336.1:0-875 GCF_025091365.1 Daktulosphaira vitifoliae
ATTATAATGAAATTTTTTCAAAGACTAAATTCGACTTGGGCGAGGTAAAATTACCTGATATTGAATTAAAATTAAATCGCGTTGGGTTGGGTTCAAATAATAAATTTACCGAATTTCAAGTTAAGCGTTAAAGAACGGGCCGAGGTAGAAAAACAAACTAACGAGTTATTAAAGGCCGGCATAATAGAACCGTCAAATAGTTCATATAGTAATCCGGTATTTTTAGTAGGTAAAAATCTCCCACAGGGTGACAAAGAAGGGGCCACCCCTAAGGAATATCGCATGGTTTTAGATTATAGAAAATTAAATTCGATTTTATTAAAAGAAAGTTTTCCCATGCCGATAATTCAAAATATATATGACTGCTTAGCTGGTAACCACTATTTTTCATTATTAGACGCGTCCAGTGGTTTTTATCAATTCAAACTATCTAAAAATTCTCGACAATATACAGCTTTTTCTACTGATACGGGACATTTTCAATTCAAAAGACTTCCAATGGGACTTAATAATGCTCCAGCAATATATCAGGCCGCTATGTGCAAAATTATGGGAGGTCTTACTTATAAAAATAATATTTGCTACTTAGATGATTGCACAGTTTTTGGAAAATCTTTCGATCAATATTTATATTCGTTAGACATAACATTACAAAGATTTAGACAGTATAATCTAAAATTGAAGCCATCAAAATGTAAATTCGGATACGAGGAAATACAAGTACTCGGTAATATCATAAATTCGAAAGGCATTAGGCCAACCGATGAGGGCATTGANTTATTATTTTTTTATTTATTATTTCAGAAAATTTATTCCTAACTTTAGTAAACTGGCAAAACCTCTTACAGATCTCACTAAGGGTAAATTTAAAACAA
>NW_026104337.1:0-875 GCF_025091365.1 Daktulosphaira vitifoliae
CATTGGTCCTTTGAGCTTTTGGATATTTATCTGTTGGCCCCGAGGCATGTTTAAGTAAATCTGGAAGAAAAGACTCTAAATGTAGCACGGCGTTTACGGTATAGGTCCCTTAAGTCGATAACTGATATTCATAAATTCGCCATTAAGATTAAGTTAGACATTAGCTGTTAGGAGAAAAAAGGAATGTTACGTGATCAACCCAACAGGAGCGACAAGTCTACTGTCAGGCATAGCTTTTACTTCCTTTAACCAAAGTGTTCCAGTTACAATAAATAAATTACCGAGAGTGATGGTGGCACTACCTATAAGGTATAATGTTATAAGGTATAATAAGGTTAAAAATATAACAATGAATGCAGTTAAACGCAATCGACACAGTAGAAGAAATGATACAACGAATGTGAGCAGTACATGCAAAAAAACGAATTAAAGTTAACCACTAGAGTTAACGAAAGACGAATGAATACAACAAAAGCCCACGTTCGAACAGTTAACGACTATCGGCCTGGCTGAGGGCATTATCTACTACTGATAGACATAATCAGGCTGACCAATTTGAAAGCGCTTCGCGCGAACATTAGCCTTAAAGAACAGCTTGAAGTACGACAAACAAGTGTTCTCGAAAAACAGTTTCGCGAACATCAAGGCGCTGTTGTTTGCGCGTTAGCTGAACTCGATCGCGTCGAAGAGTTCGNTTGAACTCGATCGCGTTGAAGAGTTCCATAGGATCGACTCGCCGGTGACCGACGGAATGGAAAACATGTATTATGATATTGGTGCTGCTGCGCCACTAATTCAAAACGTGACCACACCGCAACCCGTTGTGACTGGGTGGCAGCCAATCTCATACGTTATACAACAACATGCATTCGAAT
>NW_026104338.1:0-875 GCF_025091365.1 Daktulosphaira vitifoliae
AAAACTATTGGTCGAGGCGCCTACGACCGGCGGCTTCAAAAGCGGATTTTCAAGCGACCATAGGAGTTAGAACGAGAGAGGGCAACGGTCAGCAAGATAATTCCGCTCTCCACACCTTCGCCAGACATTAGATCCGCAAGAAAATCCTACGAATAAATTCCCTTGCTCGGACAGCTCCCGCACATTTTTCTGGTCTTCTGGAGATAAGGAATTCCGGATATTACACCCTTTCGCTGCCGGTTATTCTGACCTTAAGTTATTACTGCGATTGTGTAACAGTAACAATAACGCGAGACCGTCGGTCGACTAACTAAATATATGACACACACACACACACACACACAATTATTCATGTACAACACATAGAGAATGATTGTTTTAATATTAGCCACTCTATTTTCCTTAAAATAATAATTGTATTCAGCAAATTCTGTTTAGTAAATTTTAACTGTGTACATTCCTCGATTATTAAGTATTTTTTTAATTTACACCTTATAAAGTTCTTAATTTGTTTAAGCGGCAACATACACCACATTTAACTAGCTCATAAAATAAAAAAAATCATCGAATTAAGAAAATTACCGGTCGATGACAACTGTTGAAATAGTACATCAGAAGTTATTACTATTTTTAAATATTGAGTGGACGAAGAGCGCGGCAAGGTAATACTTAACGATAAAAATAATACAGCCCACACCACACCTCCACTCTATAAATTTCAATNAGCCCACACCACACCTCCACTCTATAAATTTCAATTAGTTATAATTTCCGAAATAATGGGTCAAAAGTTGTCATTTTCCTTATTTTATAACCTAGTTAAATATGTACATACACAATTAAAAAAAAAAATAAAGCTTATACCCTCAAAAGGT
>NW_026104339.1:0-874 GCF_025091365.1 Daktulosphaira vitifoliae
ATTCATTGAATTTTTTAATCTATTAAGAAAAAAGTCAACGTGATTCTCATGGTCACATTTTTCAAAATATTTTAATGCATTGTACATACAAGTCGTTAATGGTTCAAACATAGCAAAGTTATTGCATATACTTCTCAAATGAGGTTCATGAACAAATATAGTATTTTCAAGTATATCATCATTAAAATTAAAATTATTATAATACACATAATATTTTTTTATCTTATCCTCATAAATTGCAATTAATTTCATTAGCATGTTTTTGTAAAGGGCACTTAATACCATGTAAGCAAATTCCTTTTTCGTCTTAAAATCATTTTCAATGATAAGTTCGGTAGAAGAAAAAGCTGTAACTGTTGCTGGTTCTTCGTTGTCGCAATGTAAAATACCAGTTATAGATTTCCATCCATTAGATTCAATAATTCTATTAAATTCAGCAACTTCATCAGGATTTGCTTTTGGTCTTAGATCTGGTTCGGGCTCTGGTTTTTTTTTTCCAGATAAAACAACTACTAGTAAGATAATATGATATTAATACAAAGAAGAACATTAATTGTGTGAAAAACATAATGAATAATAGTAATCGAACAAAAAGAAGTAACTTATTCGAATCGACCATACTATTATTTCTTTGAATTTATATGTTTAGTCTATTTACATACATTAATACAAATATGTATAATTATTATTTATATGTATTTATTTTATTATAGTTTATTTGGGTCATGTAACAATTTTTGTGTTAAAAGAAATTTATTTGTCATTATACAGCACAAAAATAAAATTAAATTTGTCGAATAAAATTTTTCTAACATCTAACCCCAATTTAAAATTATAAGTTTATTTATAAATAATATATTATCATTATGCTCAG
>NW_026104340.1:0-874 GCF_025091365.1 Daktulosphaira vitifoliae
AAGTTTAAGGATTGCAAAACAAGGATTATATATTAAAATAGAAAGAAATATAAAAAATTATAAAATTGTGGATAGGGGGTCACTTAATACTAAAATGGCCGACAAGGCAGCTATTGTCAAAATAGATAAAATATAATATAATTAATACAAACAATTAAAGACTTAACTGTGTTACATGCAATAGATGAATGATGGTTGGATAAAATATATAGCGCACATACAAACGGAGTTACTTTTTATGTACACGAAAGACGCACAATGCGATAGACTGTTATAGAAATTTTATGACCACAGCCAATCACAAGAGTGATAAATGTATTGAAACGACTATGAGCTAGGTGTACCATAGAACCACGTCGTAGCAAGAGCCAATAATCGTGGCGAGAACACAAAATTCACAAAAGGACCTACAGTAATTCGATATACAACGATTGCGTACGTGAGCATACAGAATAATGATTCTCTCGCACAACCGGTGGTGGTTGTGCGAGTGTCATTATCAGTTATGTAATGAAACAAAATAGAAGTTTCGAGAATATTCGAGAAACTTCTAGAATAATTTTTCCACATAAATAATTATCAATTTTAAATACTTTTCTGACTGACAATTATTTTATTACTTTTTACAAATATATCGCTCATTTGGAGCAATGTTTACATTAATGTTAATTTTTTTAGTTACCATAAGCGTATTTGTGGCGTCAAACGGACGACAGGATAAAATAGTTAAATTCTTAACAAAAACTAGCTTCTCTTCATCACCTTACCAACTAGTTTAATATAAACTGGCTAAGAAAATTAGCACACCAGTTCACTCTCAGTTCATTCTCACTCATTATACCCGCATACTCTTATTCTTTCATATTAAAGTTAA
>NW_026104341.1:0-874 GCF_025091365.1 Daktulosphaira vitifoliae
AAATTATGTTCGTAATTAGTAATTCAATAATAATAGATTTTAGTACAATATTTTATTATAACATTTTCATTACGTGATACATATGTATTTTATTCCTTACTTTGTCATTAATAGATAACTTTTTGGCTCCATGTTTGGCTCTAAGCTTATTAGTTTGTTCTAAATGTTGTTTTCTGATATTATTAATTTCGAAATTGGTAAGTCCTCCAATCAGCTTGTTTGACTGAGTGCTCTTAACTGGTGGTTTAGTAGTAGTTTTTTTATTTTGCACCTTATGCTGCGTTGTACTTTGGGTGATAAGTGGTCTTTTAGTAATTTCATTATTTTGCACCTTTTTTTTTTTTGAACTTGGAGTAATCGGTGGTATATTTGTAGTTTTGTTATTTTGCACCTTCTGCTTCTTTGAAATTAGAGTAGTTAGTGGAATTTTTGTAGTTGTTTTTTGAGATTTTCCTTGATTAATTATATTTTTACTAGGTTTAACGTTTCCTAATGTTTCATCATTATCGTTCTATTTAGTGTAATTAGTTGGTTATCAATAATTATATCGAATCAAAAATTCATAAAAAGATGAACTCAATCTAATACTATGAGTACTTACAATTTCACAAGAGCATGGAGCCTGACGTATAGTACATGTACCATTAGAGTAACAATATGTTGATATAGAAAACTGCACATAATTTTGATTACCTCGTGCTGTATTGAATGCTAACTTTTTTTTCAAATTTCGAAGTCCATTTTTCCACATTTGTTGTACTGCATTTGATAACATGTCATCATAAGAATCTTCTTCGTGTAACGAGGCCACAGGATCTTAATTTTCAAAGGATTTTATTAAAAATGTAAAAATAATCATTACACGTACATTAAA
>NW_026104342.1:0-874 GCF_025091365.1 Daktulosphaira vitifoliae
AATCAAAATATTTGATTTTTCCTCTTCTAATTTTAGCAAGTATTTTTCATTATGTTTAAAATAATTCAAAATATACCTGGAGAAATTACAATTTAACTCTATATATTCTAAAGCTATAGAAACATTAAACCAAAGAACAAAAATGTAAAATATTTTATATTCAATCATTTTAATAAGAAAATTCATAAAACCAATTATATGCTTAGAAAATTACACTTTAAGTATATATGATTGTAAGCATTCGTATTTATGTCAATATATTTAGAATTTGAATTTAGAATATGGCATAAATAAAATTAATTTTGCAAATACATTTGTATACATAAATAAATCCACCAAACTAACATTTTTCTATTAAAACTTTATTTTACACCGTAAATAATTTAAAAAGAAAATTAAATATAAAATTATAACACATAAATGCTGATTTTTTACAACAAAATAATATATTTCGTTTTATTTCAGGGGACAATTACATATAGAAGAAGTGGCCAGGAAAAATGTTTTTCAATAGTTAAGTTGATAAGGTTTGCTTTCATACAAAGATTTTTATTTTAAAAACATACTATTATTGTGGTGTAATTTTTGGTTTTTATATTTCATAATTTCATCTTAGAATCAATTTAACTTTTTTTTAAATAGTATGAATACATATGATGATTTTTATAAACACTTTATACATATTTCTTTTATCCGACATAATTTTTATATATATATTTGTTCTAATGTTGTTAAAATGAAACAAATTCACATAATCTTGTTGATTTTTGGCAATTATCAGTCTATGAAAAAATCAAGTTTTAGAAACGTCGTGGGCGATTTCAAATTTCTCATTAAGTACTGGTCTATTGGTGATATAAGTATGGTAAACTTA
>NW_026104343.1:0-874 GCF_025091365.1 Daktulosphaira vitifoliae
ATCTTAAAAATATTAATAATTGACGATTAATAACCACATCTGTTAGGCATTAAATTTATTAATTGATATATTGATCTAAATAATTGCAATAATCATGGACTTTCTCTTTACAAAAATCAATCAACCATACTTAAAAACGTAGGAGATACTTTACTGACAACTTGCCCACAATATTATATTTTTCACTCATTATTGCAATTATAACCTACACGTTTACCAGTAATAATATTAAACATAAATAACCTATTTTAACTTTTTATTGTAAATATTGTCAATTTTTTAACTTCTCCAGATGAAATTTTATCACTATTTGTTTAAATAATATGATAAATATTTTTTAGACTATAGTCAAAGATTAAATCCAACATCAATGACGCACTTTCTCGGTGCCTAGGCGTCGACTAATCTAATTTGATGATAAAGTAATTGAGGGTATAGATATTATGAATTAAAAAAATTTATTCACTAAAAAATGTAATCTTAAAACAGTGTTTTAATTATAAAAGTTAAAAAAAATGTTTGAACGAGTGAACTAAAATTATTTTATTCTAGACAAAGTCCAAATATTTACTTGACTCACTGTAAATAGATTGCTATTCAGGTATAAATTATTTTAGGTAAATTAAAACATACAGAGTGTTCAGTCTCAAGTAAAATTTAAAATAAAAATTATAAACTATCATACAAACATAACAACATTTTCTGTTATAAATAGAACAAAAAAGAAAACAACAATAATGTAGTAGAAGTTGTGTTTGAATAATGTTATAATATTTGTGTACTAAAAATTGACAGCTGAAATAATGGACAGCATACAATTCATAAATTCAATATATATATATATATATATATATGTATGTATAATACTAATGTG
>NW_026104344.1:0-874 GCF_025091365.1 Daktulosphaira vitifoliae
CTCATTGCTTCTTGTTCAAACCATCCATGAATATGCTAGCAAAAACTATTGCTAGTCTTCATCCCCTTGCCATTCCATCAGTTTTTTCATAGATGGTGTCTTGATATGTTAACATATCAAAATGTCTTGATAACAACGTTGACGTTATCATTTATCAACTGATATAAAAACATACCGTAAGCAAGCTAACCCGACAATATAGTTACAACCGCGAGCCTGTAACTATCGCATTGAAATTGACTGTGAAACGAGTCCGAAACGTCAACTTAAAACTGAAAACGTGAATACATCCGTAAACATTTTAAGCAATATTAACATACTCTTGATATGATTATGTACAAAATAGTGTAGTACCAGATCTTTCAGAAAAAACGAAATATTGATTTTAAATAATTATAATAAATAATAATGAGGATTCTGGTTTAATAAACATTTTTCAATATTGTCTTTAAATTTTAATTTGTTTTCTAATTAATAAGTAGTAGTCAGTAAATCCGAGTAGATTCAATTGTCGGGAGAGACCCTCAGCGGTAAACTAGAAAAGCTATGTTCATTGTAGCTTCAATATTTTATGTATTGTTTTATAGGTACGTTGGGTGACAGGCGCTGTCACTATTGTTGCGCGACATCCAATTGCGTTTATTTTTACTGTACTTATTGTTATTTTTATTTAATAATTTTAAGATAATATTTTCGTGTTCATAACACTATTAGGACGAAGGAGACGCTATGAAAAAGGCATAAAATTCATTTGGTCAAAAAGATTTAACTCCTTTGTACTTGTTATAAAAAAGGAAAAATATTGATAAATAATGACAAAAATATAACATTTTTGTACGAATTTTCGATTCTTCGTGTCAAAATTACACTACTT
>NW_026104345.1:0-873 GCF_025091365.1 Daktulosphaira vitifoliae
AAAAATTTATAAATTATCGTTTTAGGTCGAAATTATAAAGTTAACCTAAATGCTTTGTCTGATATATGTGTTGGCATAAATTTTTTCTAAATCATGTTCTGTTCTTAAATTTTTTGTCAACAGGAAAAAAAAGTAGTATTGAAAAATGATAAAGATTTCATAAATTTAAAGTGTAATCATACAATTAAATATAAAATAAATTATTTATAATACATATAATTCTTAAATGATTCTGAATAATTATTTTGAATATTTCATTTTCAATTCAAGATGCAATTTTTAGAGTAGTCTTATAACTGAATAAAAATGAAAATTAATGAACGACATCAATTTATTTTAACATAAAACTATTTAAATTTTTTTTTACATATTTTGTACGGGTTATTTGACATTATATTATCTTAAAAAACTCTTATTTAGAGTTACGAAAAAAATGAACATATCTTAGCATAAACGTGTAATTTATGTAAACATATTTTATACAGTTTGGTGAAATTTTATTCTATAACATAGTCGTTTTTAAAATGAAATATAAGGTTTCTAGTTATAAAATGTTAATAGAAATTACATTTATTTATAATTATTAGTATTTTTTCTTTTAGTGACAATCATAGTCAAATATTATTAAATTAATCAATAGAATCACGAATAACGCAATGGCCTATTATGGATTTTGAAATGACCTAAATTTTCTGTCAATAGAACAAAATAATAATGATAAATAAAGTCGTCAACATTTTTATATTTATTGTGAGTCTCTATTTAATAAATTATAAAATGCCAAAAATAATGTACAAAACAATCTTGTAGTGAACATTATTCTGCTTGTTTTTATTACATTGTATTTCAATTTGTAAATTTAAAATTGATGAG
>NW_026104346.1:0-873 GCF_025091365.1 Daktulosphaira vitifoliae
CAACATTTATTTTAGAAAATACCTTTTCATAGTAAATTTAAAAAAAAGTTATTATATATTTTAATAATTTTTAATAAAAATAATAACTAAATTTTTATTGAAATAATACATTTACTTATCACGAAAGATGAAATTATTTTGTACTATAATTTCTACTAGTTTAATTAATTATTAATAAAATTATAAAAATCTAAACTTTGTAATTAAGAACGACAGTGTTAACGATTAATAAAAATGTTGCTTGACGGATGTTTAAAGAATAAGATTCGTGAAGTCTTCTTTAAAAATGATAATAACGAAGCAAGTGGCCGAGAATAAAATGGAATGAAAAATTTAATAAAAGGAACACCGAGTCTTTTGGTGATCTATCATAAATGATAATAACAGACTTAATAACGTTGAATGTGTACGCCAGAGTAATGGACATCATATTAATTTATCGTACTTTAAGGTTTTGCTTTTGACATATTATTCCAAACAACGAAATAATAGTAATATGATCACGTCCAAGGATTTGAATGAAGTTTTGCATAGATTCCAAAATATCAGAGATCAAAGAACCAAAAATTTATAAAAAACTAGAGGTACCATTAAAATTAACATGTATTTTAACAACAATTAACCTTTTTATGCCTCACATAAAACAAATCATTCTATATTAATCATTTCGATACATAATATCATATATATTTATTAAAATTGATAAATTAAAATAATTAGTCCTAAATGTGTTAAAGTCAAGTGTCGTAACACAATAAAAGAAATGAAACAAGTGATGTAAATGTAATTGTGATGATGTGTACGAAGATGAATATGAGGATATGGTGTCATCACACAAGTAATAAAGCCTAATCTCAAGCTCATGATTTTTCC
>NW_026104347.1:0-873 GCF_025091365.1 Daktulosphaira vitifoliae
AAAAAAAAAAAAAAAAATTCTTTATTTATGACAAATCCAGGAGTCATTAACTTTGTGGCTGAAGAATCGCGAGTTTGTAATACAATAATTTTTTAAACAATAAACTGAGTTAATTGTTTTAGATGTGAACGTGGAACTAAGGTGGGTTGCTCAATTATATAAACCTGCCATAAGCAAAATACAATACCGAAATATATAGTAATAGGTACTTTGGAAATCTAACTGAGTATATCTCCTGGCAATGTTGAACCTTTAAATTAAATTAGATTAGGTAGGGCACGAGCTCGATGGGCAAGTTTCCAAAAATGCCACAGCATATCCGATGACCTGGTCCCATCTAATCGAGGCAAGAACTAAAATTGAATCACTTGAAAAACGAGCTTTATCTTTTGTGGGTACCTATGCAATTTATAGTATTATAATCTTGATAATAATATGCTAATTTTATCAATCGTATCGCATATTAACATTTAGTAGTGTTGGTATTTAAAAAAAAATAGTATTTATCACTGATAATCCTAATAGCTACTAAAAAGTTTTACTGTGATTTCCTAAGTTAATTTTATCGCGAGTCAAACGTTATTTTTCTTATGATATCAACTTTAATAGCGTAACCTCGAGGATCGTGGGAAAAGATCAAGTTAACTCTTATTTAATTACTAACAAATGACTAATTAAATATAAATGATAAAAAAAAATGTCACAATACATAAATGTCCTCATTATAATATATTGAAAATTGAAATCGACGATTCGATTACTAAACTGGTTTAAAAATCAAACGCCCGTTGGTTTAATCTAAGTTAAAATCTTACGTACCAAAACTAATGTTATCGCGTGTAAGAGATGGATAGTAGCTGTTACTCGATGATA
>NW_026104348.1:0-873 GCF_025091365.1 Daktulosphaira vitifoliae
TATATAGATATATATATATATATATATATAGATAGATATATGTTTAAAAAACAACAACTAGCATCTAAATAAATTATCGCATGTTCATGGTCTCTGGGTTTTTTACATTACCTTCTCCCACTAAGTTGGGAAATCCATTGCAATAATAAATACTACATAAACGTAATTTCAGGTTTCTTTGAAGCATATTATTAAAACGTAATGCACGTATAAATTAATAATATTAAAAATACGTTTAGTAGAATAGAAGGGATATGTTGATGATTCTTTTTATTTAAGGTAATAAAACTACTTCAGATAAGCAAGCATTTGGCAACTTCATAATTAACACAGTGGTATTTTAAAATAATATGTCCATTACTTTATTTATAATTTATAGTACATCATATTATCGTACATAATTTATGAGTAATAAGTGGCTAATTCTACTTTAGTTCCTTGTTAAGTACAAAATTACCTTTAAATGCCTTCATTATTCATAATAGTTTTACTGTTAACAATTGAAATATTTAATAAAAATAATTCATTTAACAAATTTATTTAAAATTGATAAAACAAATTAATGTCTACTTTCTAACATTTACTTTAAATTATAATGTAAAATAGCGACTAACAAAAGTATGACATCACCATTCAATAGATAGTTGTGATTGAATTACCCAATTTACTTTTTTTATATAATTATAAACTTTAAGCTTAATATTTATAATTCAAAATTATTTATTTGTGATAAATTAAAAATATTATGTAAAAGTAATTTAATTGAATTCTTAAGTAGCAAGTAATAAATGATTTTGAAAGACAATATAATTAAAGGAACTAGTAAAAAACCGGTTATTTTCACTTTTTAAAATTCACTTTCTTATATTATGT
>NW_026104349.1:0-873 GCF_025091365.1 Daktulosphaira vitifoliae
AAAGAAAAATTATTGTGTACTTTATATGATTATTCCATCTTATTCGCATGACTTTTATTGATTTTTTTATCTTTATAGGATTTCTTTTCAAACTTGGGCGTGTAGCAGTGTTAGAAGATAACTCCACGAGTGCCCTTTCTTCTCCAAATTTTATGCGTTGTAAATTACTTATTTTTTCTTCCAGAATTTCTATTATTTTATCAATAAACACGCCTGGTTGGATTGAGTAACGTCATTCGACACATTTGAAGCCTAATTTTCAATATTAACATTCAACTCTTAAATTATTTAAGTTTTAAAGTGTAAGATAATTGTGTCAAAAATCAAATTGTAGATTGATTTTTTTTATGTACCTTATTTGACTTCATCATTCTTTTCAGATGAATTACTTTCATTGTTAGGATGATGAGTATCATTGGAGGATACTTTAACGGGTTGCTTATTTTCTTCGCATTTATTGCGATGCAAGTGATTCTTATGAAAACTCTTAACAAATCATAAGAACATATTAAATGCATGTAACTCTTTTTTGCTTGAACTGATAGTTTTTCTTTATATTTTCCAGATTTTTCTTACGGCTTATAGAAGTGTTACAGGATAATTCCAGGAGTTGTTCTTTTAATCTACATTTTGTAGGTTGTAAATTATTTATTTTTTCTTCTAGAATTTCTTTTGTTTTATCAGTAGACACTAGGGTGGTCCTTAATATATATATGCGGAATTTTTTTTTTTCAAAATTTGATCGGGCTACCCCCGGAATTCGCTCAAAACTATAAATAAATAATTTGTGTTAAATTTCATTCATTTTGGTCAACCCTAAGCCGTGCCTCAAGAGGGTTGAAAATTTAATCATGAGGGTAGTTTTTCAATAAT
>NW_026104350.1:0-873 GCF_025091365.1 Daktulosphaira vitifoliae
AATATAGAGTGATTAGTATCTTTTACACGTAGAAGTCAGTGATTGAATTTGAGTGACGAGATCGTATTATTTAAAATTAAATAGTTTTTCTAAATAGTTAGAACTAACTGTACAACGCTTCGTGTGAAATATAGAATCAACGTTGGATTATTTAGGGATATTTTAATTATAGGACATAGGACATAGGATATAAGGTAAATGCAAGTTTTATTCTTTTTTCAAACCACAAACCAATCTATTGCGTCATAAACCATTAAGATCAATAATAGAACTTTGCAGGGATAATTCACATTATGTATTCAATATTGTTTAATTCCCGAGATCAATCTACTATTTAACATAAACGTTTATGTTTACTTTATTTATTTTACCGTTGTCCTTATAAGTTCATCGTTCGTTTACTCGCCTTTCTAAAATCTCTTTTTTTATCTATATTATTTTATCATTTTACCCAATTTCATCCCTTTCATATTTTAGCTTCGAATCGAAAGCTAAGAAGGTATTAATTTTACCACTATGTGTTTATTATATTTTGTTGTGTTTATTAACGATTCGTCAAAAGATCACAAATCGTGTCTATTTAAAGACATTACACTTAAAATTTGAAAAAAAAATTCGCCGTAAATGGGAAAAATTTCCAAAAAAATTACGATTTTTTAAAATCGGTAAATGTTGTCATTATTTTCATTTTTTAAAACAACCATAACTTTTTCAAAAATTAACATATCAACCTAATTTTTTTATATTAAAACCTTAAATATTTTTCTTTTGATATCATTTTTTTGAAAATCTGACACTTAACCTGCTCATGGGGGAGATTTAAATAGCAACTTTTTTTATAAAAACTGATTTATTAAACTTATTTTTGAAAAC
>NW_026104351.1:0-873 GCF_025091365.1 Daktulosphaira vitifoliae
ATAACACGGCCAGAAAATCCTCCGCACTCGACACGCCAAACGGCTGCTCGAACGGCGTACAATGCAAATCGATGTTTACGCCTAAATTGTGTTGCCCCTATGCCCATTTGCATAGAAATGTACGCGAGACGAGGTCAAGAACCTCGGGAAATGTGCGTTTGTGATTGTTACAATAAAGTTTGTCACCGTCGGGGGATCTCCGCCGTGCACGGATCGTAGGCACACGGACGCATAGGCCGCCGCCGCCGCTTCCATAATAACGCCAAGAGATGGTTATTGCATCTCATGTATTTTGTACGGGCAGCGCATAATGTGTAAATCGGTCGGTGGCGGTTTCGAGATTTTTCCTAATATGAATAACACAACTGCCGTGTGTCGATCGCTTAATAATAATTATACACCGCGTTTTGGTCGCAACGGCGGCAAAGACAAATGAAATCACTTTTGTCACGCCGTGTACAACATGTTGTTTTTGACTTGTAATTTACTTGCCGTTCGTTTCTTTCCAAGTCTGTGTCACTTCAGGTGCGTTTTGTTTGCGCACCACGAGCGTCGATGTAAAAAAAAAATGTTCGTTCGTAAGGTTTACCGAATGTTTTAAACGATGTGCGGCTACACGGTGTTTTGTCGTAAAAAATTGGTTAAAAATAAATGTCAACGTGTATTAATAAGAAATAAACCGTCACGGTAGAACTTTGATGGTTCGCAACAACCGTTAAATGATATTAAAGTATATATAAAAAAGAAAGAGAACAAATGAAATTATAACCCAAAGTGTGGTGTGCCTCTTACGAAGGGTGTTGATATTTGTGGTTGGGTTTTTCGAACGCTTACTGTGTGTGCACAATTTGTTTGCAGGTTGGGGCTGAATAA
>NW_026104352.1:0-873 GCF_025091365.1 Daktulosphaira vitifoliae
ATAAGGTAATAAATAATGTGATTTTATAGAAAAAACGGTAGAACATTATAAAATGTAGATCATTATTGACGAAAATGTAATAAATTATAATTAATAAAGAAATAATGGTAGCGTCGGTGATCACTTCTTGCCTTTGAACTAATTATCAAATTTAATATAAAAAGCCAAAAATAATGAGCATTCTGATTCAGATGTCACTCTGTTGGTGGTCAAAATGCTCTCCCTGGCTCAGATGCGGTCAGCTTGCCACAGACGCACTCAGTACGTTAAATCAGTCTACACTTTCATAACGAAATATATGCGAGAAGTGATCCAATGAATTATAATAAATCTCATATTAATAAAATAAAGATCACTTTATTTTTCTATCATCATCTATCTTTCTTACAGACCCTCGTACTCATACCCCAAGTAATAACAATTACTAATACAATAAAGTAGTAGCTCAAACAACACCCAATCAAAATCATATTTATTTATTTAATTATTTCTTTTTGAGTTACTACAGTACGCATATGTATTCAAAACATAATAAACGTTTATATTGTTTGATAACGTGATGTGTGGCTGAGGGAAAAACGGTACCGTGTAACGAATCATTAAAAATATAATTCTGGTGTTCTATTTTAATGGGAACTTCGTTTTTTACTATATTATAGAATAATTCACACAATACAAATATTCCAATATATAATAGTTTTGCTAAGATTTTTAGTACTTTTACGAAACAAAATTGAAATTAATTTAAAGATTATTTGTAATATTATTTTTTTATAAAAATATGTTAACTATTGATATTATTATGAACAAAAAAAATTTAGCTTGCTTTACAAATTTAGTAATCAAAGTCTCAAATCACTTTAAATATAAATA
>NW_026104353.1:0-873 GCF_025091365.1 Daktulosphaira vitifoliae
GCAAAGTTTAAAATATACGACAAACGCAGTGAAAAATAATAATAATACAACACTATAACGTGAAAAACTTACCTGACGATATGTGTGTTCTGACGACGAACCGTTGAGGACGGAACGCAAGAGCGAGCATCGATACCGGGACGACGCGAGAGACTAAGGAACCGATCGGACGGCGTACCAAACGCTGTGCCGGCGGGCACTCGTAGGCGCGGACACGTGTTGAACGCCACCGAATGGTGTTTCCGAGCCACGCGCGCGTCGGTCGTTCGAGAACCGCTCGTAAACGACCTTTGAGTCGACGATTCCCTTCGATGTTTTTTTTTCGTGTTAAACAACACACCGTTCGCTTCCGAATTCGGCCACTTCGGCAAATGTTCCTCGGCAGCTTGTGTCGACCGCCGAAGCTGCTTTACGATAGAACGGCACGCAAAACACTACCAGCACTCTTAGTCGTCGTCCACACAAACTGCGAACACTGCGGATGGAGCTGCTCCCATAAAACTACTACTACACTGCGGTTTCGTGATTGCTGCTGCTGCTGCTGCTTGTTGTTGTTGTCGATGTCGTATTCATACCGCTGTCGGTGCCGCGCGACGATATCACAACGTTGTTGCGCGCGTACTGACGGCCTACGGATGACGGGGCGATGGCCGACGGACGTATCCCCTCGGTCAGCGGCGGAGGGAGCGAAGCGCGATAAGCCTAGTCGGAGAACCGATGGGCCGCCGCAATGTTGCCACCTTGACGGCAGCGGAAAAGTTCGTTTACTCGCGCGATAACAACACAATACGGCCGTATTGTTATTGAGGCGGCGGCGGCGACGATGACGATGGCCGTCCATGCAGGCCCCCCGCGTCAGTGTCCCGCACTACC
>NW_026104354.1:0-873 GCF_025091365.1 Daktulosphaira vitifoliae
TCAAACGTCGTCACGTGAGATAATGATGAATGTCAGGGTCACGTTTTTGTGATGTCGCGGTGGCCAATCGCTTCATCAGCAGGAACGTTAGGTGTTATTTCCGACAAAACTAGAGTTTTATATGTTAACATAATAAAGATCGTTGGACTGAGAATAATCAGTATTTTTAAAATGTAAAAAATATTTCTATAATATGCGTACGAATTATAGCATTTTAAAATAATAGTGTATTAATAAAGCATAAATGGCAAGCTAGTTAAAGATTTTTATTACGCTATAATTAAATGTAAAATTCATATTAATAGCAAGTTGTAAGCAGTAAGTATAGTATTTAAGCCATAATTCTCATTTTAGAAATAATTGTGATTCTTTAATATTGTATCATCTTGTTACTATAATTTTTGTTTAAATACGATAAAGATTAAAACTTTTTTAAAAACATTTATAATTAATTCAAGCACTTTTAACCACCTACTATACAAGATGCATTGCATATTATGTTTTGATGTGTATTATTAATACAAAAATAGTTGACAAAATTATTATCGCGCTAGTCAGTATTTATCTTTGATCCTTTATCCGATGACTGACAAAAGTAAAAATATAAATTCAAGAATTAATATAATAATTATTCAATACACGTCTAATTAAGAAAGTAGTTATAAATAATAAAATTAATTGAGAATAAAAATTATTTATATTGACAATTATAAATGAGTAAGCCAATATCCAAAAAAAAAAANAAATAAAAATTATTTATATTGACAATTATAAATGAGTAAGCCAATATCCAAAAAAAAAAATTAATATGAAACAAAATAAAAATAGTAAAAATGTGGTTTAAATTTAAGTAAAATTGTAAAGTTATTTTAT
>NW_026104355.1:0-873 GCF_025091365.1 Daktulosphaira vitifoliae
AGATCACCATATAAAAAGGCTGTTTTAATATCAAATTGTCTGAGTTTTAATTTTCTGGCTGCTGCTATTGCTAGCAGTACTTGTATAGAGTCATACTTTACAACTGGACTAAAAGTTTCTTGAAAATCAATTCCATTCACTTGTGCATAGCCTTTTATAACTAGTCTGGCTTTAAATCTATCGACTTCTCCATTTTTCTTGAGTTTGGTTCGATATACCCAGCCATTGTTAAGTACTTTTTTATTTGTTGGTATATTTACTAATTTCCAGGTTTCATTCTTTTTTAATGACAACATTTCTTCATCCATTGCTTCTTTCCAATCTTCTGAATTTTCTTGTGTCATAGCTTCTTCATATGTAACTGGATTATCACACATTGAATAAAATGTTTCTGTTCTATACCTTACTGGTTTTTCTATATTTTGTCTATCTCTAAGTCTCATTTTTAATTGCTCATGAGTCTGATCTGCTGATTGATCAAGTTCATCCATATTTTGTTTTCTTTCAACATTATTCTCATCATTAATGTTATTTTCTTCACTTTCATCCACCATTTCTGAATTTATTTCTTCATCTTCTTTTCTAATTTTGATTTCTATTTCCATAGATTCTTTGAATATAACATCTCTGCTTAATGAAACTTCTTTTCCATCAAAGCATATNCCATAGATTCTTTGAATATAACATCTCTGCTTAATGAAACTTCTTTTCCATCAAAGCATATGCAGTATCCTTTAGTTTCTTCTGAATACCCAACAAATATTCCTTTTCTCCCTTTTTGATCCCATTTTTTACGTTTTTCTTTTGGTATATGAACATAAACTTCACTACCAAATACTTTAAAATTGCTTATATTGGGACTTTTATTATACC
>NW_026104356.1:0-873 GCF_025091365.1 Daktulosphaira vitifoliae
TTTTTCCTTAAAACTTATCTATAAAATAGCTATCTTAAAATTTTAATAAAACATTAATTTTTAAAATAGTTTTTGTAATTGAGAAAAATAACATAAAAGATATTTTAATTATAGTTCTATATTGTAAAAATTGATTTAAAAAATAACCCAGCACAGGGGGGTCGCGGCACAGTGGTGACGTGACATAGTTGGATCAAGTATAATGATATCTGATAGTGATTAAAATCATAACCAAAAAAAAAAAACGCTTCGATGCAAATCTTTATATAGTGTTTAATTTTAAAAAATTGGTGGATTATTCCAAAAGCTACATATTCTGCTAGTTCCTTATTAATATCCTGATAAAGATTAAGTATGTCGAATGAAAGAGAGATTATTAAAAAATATTATTTCTCATAAAAAAATTGTGTTGATCCATACATTTTTCAATAAGTTATAGTATTATAAAGTTAAAAATATGAAAAAGAATTTTTTTACAAAAATCATAATTTTTTATTAATTTTGATGTCTATTTTCACCCCAAAGACAAGTCTAGAGTTCTTTTTTTTTTTTCATTTTAAAGTATATTACATAACCTAAATTNAAAGACAAGTCTAGAGTTCTTTTTTTTTTTTCATTTTAAAGTATATTACATAACCTAAATTTAAGATATATATATATAAGTGTCAGTATTTCGGAATACTTTCAAAAATTAAGTTGAAAAAGTTCTTATTTTCTATATGCATATTTTAGAATTGAAGCCCCCCCGTATATAGGGAAATAGTCTGATTTAAAAAAGAAGAATGTCGAAAGAAAGATGTATATAAATACTACTTTTCATGAAAAAATTGTATTGATCCATACATTTTTTAAAAAGTTATAGCATTTTAAAGT
>NW_026104357.1:0-873 GCF_025091365.1 Daktulosphaira vitifoliae
AGATAACGTAAAAATTGAAATTAAAGATCAGAACGGTGAACTTGTCGATTTCAGAGGTGAAAGTGTAACAGTTCGTGTTCAAAAACGTTATGGGAATACAATATAACGTTAAAAGAAAATGTTTTCTCGACATTGACAACAGTTATGTTTCAAAACTTCCAGGGTTAACAAGAGAAAGCTTGAATACTCTCTTGAACCTTGGTTACACGCTCGCAAAACATTATGGAAGACATTCTGAACATACACGAAAAACCGTACTTCGAAGAAAGTATAACAAAATTTGAGTATCATTCGTATCAACCATTTTCTAGTAATGCGCTGTCGAATAACGATGAAATACGGATTGCGATACAACATCAAGATTTGTATACTCTTCCCAGTGAATCGCTGCTATACATCGAAGGCGAAATAGAGAAAAGTATGGAAATAGGTGAGAGTGTGTCATTTGTAAAATTAATTAACAACGGTATTATGTTTCTGTTTGATGAAATTCGTTACGAATTAAACTCGGTTGAACTTGATAAAGTAAGAAACCCTGGTATAACAACATGTATGAAAGGTTATGCCTCTTTTCAAACGGCAAACCTTTACCGATATCAAAACGCTGGATGGAATGAAAGTGGTGACAGTAAGTCGAAATTTGAAGTTTGTATACCTCTCAAATTAATCATTGGGTTTGCGGAAGATCATCGTAAAATTATAATCAATTCTCGGNTTTGAAGTTTGTATACCTCTCAAATTAATCATTAAGTTTGCGGAAGATCATCGTAAAATTATAATCAATTCTCGGCTAGAACTTATATTGCATAGATCCAGCGTGGATATTAACGCATTAAAATGTGAGCGAGCGAATGGTAAAATAAAAATCGCAAA
>NW_026104358.1:0-872 GCF_025091365.1 Daktulosphaira vitifoliae
AGATTGAGCGTTCACAGACACAAAAAAAAAACACATCATAGTAAAATTAATACCTTCTCAGCTTCGCATCGAAGCTAAAAACAGTTCAAAGTATAGCTTAAGATAAAACGAAATGAAAATTAAATGCAATATAAACGATTATGCAAAAAATTTAAGTTTATGATACGACTGGTAGTTATGCGTTAAGAAAATTTCAATGAGGCTGTATGATAAGTTCTATAAGACTGTAGTGAGACTAGCTATAATGCGTGGTTAAAACTGTTCACAATAAAATAAAACAAGAATGAGTACAGCAGAGATATATTTACTGAATGTTAACTGTTAATTTAGTTAATTTGAAGTTTTAATAATAATTAAAATTTACTAAATTCAAGTAACAATACATCAATGGTAAAACTATACACGCAAATGACAGTGATATCAGTAGTAAAATTGATCTTCATTTATAACAACAAAATTACAACTAATATTATTATTAAAAGAACTTCAAAGTCCAATGAGATTACAGTTTTTAATTAAAATATATGTTTTTTTAAATTATATAACAGTAAAAAATAATGAAAATATTTAAATACTGAAATCTTTTTCTATTTATATATATTTAGAAAAAACAATGAATCAAAATTCACTTCAACTACGAATTCAGTAGTTTATGATCTTCTTCAAAAAGATAAATTACGTATTAATTATCTAAAATATTTGTCTTCAAAATCAACTATATAGTTCAGCGGCATTACTTTTTTTTGTAACCCACATTTTTCGTTGAAATTAATTTAATCATCTTCTTCTGCTTCTTCTATTTCCTCACCTTAATACCAAATACTTCTAGTCAACCACACTAATTATAACTTCCACTTAACAATTTCTCCCAC
>NW_026104359.1:0-872 GCF_025091365.1 Daktulosphaira vitifoliae
TACAAAAAAAATTAATACTTTATGTAACAATAATAGTCAGCCAATTCCCACTGAAGTCAAAAACTTGTATATTAAAATATTATCAAATTATTTACCTAATACCATAATATTATGAGTAATTTTATCTTTTCCAAAAGAGTTTTCAACAAAACATGAGTATTCTCCTGCATCTTGTCTTGTAACTGACCTTATTAGTAGCGAACCTTCTGGTAATTGACGAATACGATCATTATTTTCAAGTGGAGTACCTTTTATTTTCCATGTAATTTCTGGAGCTGGCACACCCACAGTCAAGCAAGGAAGTTTAACATCTTCACGGTAAGTAGCAGTGAATATATCATCAAATGAAGCAATCATTGCGGGAACTAAAAAAAACATATTAAGTATTAAAAATAAAAACAAATACTTTGATTAATTACCTCGAGTATTGGGGGCAATGATAAGTGGTTTGGTTGGCTGTCCTTCGCCAATATTAGTTGATGCAGTAACCCAAAATTCATAAGGTTCTTGCTTGGTTAATCCAGATGCTTCAAAACTCATTTGGCTTGCTGCAACTTTATGAACCAAATTTGCTTCTTTCTATACAACACACATACATATAATTTTATCTAAACAAAATATTTCTTTTAATGATGAAGTAATTTCAAAACTAGTAGTTACCAACTAATTTTTAACACTAAGTCCGACTCTAATTTAATAATTTTCCAATTTTAATTATATTTTATTTATATTATACAAATAGTACCTAATTTAAATATTAACAAGTTTATTCTTTAAATATTTTAGCAATTTTCAAGTTTTTTATGTAAGAATTAAACTATGAAAAAAATTAACTTGATATTCTGAATTCATATCTAATAAAATAATTTATA
>NW_026104360.1:0-872 GCF_025091365.1 Daktulosphaira vitifoliae
CATACATACATAAACTTGCGCGTTCTTCCAGAAGCATTTCTCCGCGTTCATGACGCCAGTCTCCCCCTGGCCCCTTTGTGCACCGGAGCTGATTGGACGGCCAATTGGATTAACCGCCTTTGCACGCCCGCACACGTGCCCAACCGTATGAAACTTTTCTGTCTCGCCATCCCTTAGTTTTCAAAGCTCACCATACCATACAATACCCTTCTTTTAGAATTGTTATACAAACGTGTCTTTTTATTTTTTATTTGCATAATAAAATATACGAGAAGGGTTCAAGTATCCATACGAAAAGTTCACGGAATAAAACAAAATAAATAAAAATAATTTTACGTTGCACTAAACTGAAGAAATCTTGTGGTGGCTCAACCGGGTTGATAAAATACAATTATAAATAGTGGAACATTTTATTTTCTACGAGTAAATCAACAATTTTAACGATCTATGAACTTTTATAGAGGAAAATAATATAAAAAATGAAACCATTCATTGCGTGTAGTGTTTGATCTCATATTTCTTACTACCTTTACAATATTAACGTTAAACACATCGAGTCATTTGTTTTACACTGAATTTTTACCAGGTTCAGTCGGACACAGTATGATAAACCAAAGTGCGTAATGTAATGTTTTAGTAGTCAGTTAAAAAACTGTTTTGTTTTTCTTTGTTTTAAAACACTTATTGTATTACAGTCATAGCGATCCTTGCTTTGTAACTCGCCTTTTCCGGTCACGCCTATTTTTTAATGATTTCATATGAATTTTCAAAACTTAAAAATGTGTCCGTAACATTATTGTGTTGCTAACGCGTGTGAATTATGACTGTATCGGTTCTTTATAAAATGAAACATTTCTACAATCGGGGCAAAC
>NW_026104361.1:0-420 GCF_025091365.1 Daktulosphaira vitifoliae
AATTTTTTTGGAGAATTACCCTATTTACGGGAACGAGAATAATTTGTGATCTTTTGACATAATATCTTATCAGCTTTGAATTGTAGCTATAATTAATTAAAATTTTGTTCTTGTTTTAAGAACAAATAATAAAAACACATTCTTTTAATATAGATCAAAATTGTAAAATTAAAAAAATATATTTAGAATCAAAAGTCTTTAAAGTTGTAAAATCTGATTGAATATTGTAATCTTAAAGTTATTAAACTATATATTACCTTTTTCTATTTGTAGTGCATTTATTTGATATTTATCAACGCAATTATGAAATTTGTTTTGTGCCATTTCTAAATTTTTCGATGTTAATGCATCAATAACACCATTAAATGTGATATTGGCTGATGTTGAAAATACAAGTCCCTATTAAAAAAAAAAAAAAAG
>NW_026104361.1:563-872 GCF_025091365.1 Daktulosphaira vitifoliae
TCATATAACTCTTGAATTCACGTGTGTTTCAAGGGAGATTTTTTTGTTTTTGGAGTTGAGCCACCAAAGTACGTGTTACTACTTATTAAAAAATCTTACATAAAATATTTCATTGCATTAAAATATTTTAAATTTGCCAATTTTTTAAAATTATTAAGTTTTTTTTAAAAAAGTTGATTAATACAGTTATTAAGTATACAGTTATTTCAGAAAATTATCAAAAATTTAAAAAATATTATTTTATTAAAAATGTTGTAAGAGGCATAAAATGTTTATATCTTTAGTAGAAGATTTTTCTTGAAAAATGAC
>NW_026104362.1:0-872 GCF_025091365.1 Daktulosphaira vitifoliae
AATAAATTCGTATATCATAAATTTAAACGTGAATAATAATCAATAAGTGCATTTATTATCAAATCTCCTAACAAGGAATATTCTATAATAATATGATTACAATGATAGAATCACGCAAATTAATAACTGTTATCACTTTTACCTTGGCTAACCATGGAACATTTATAGTAGACATAAGATAATGTCTGACTTTTGTAATAAAGATTAGAGATAATAATTTCTGAATAAAGTGCGTTAAACGTTATTATTATCCATGGAAAATAAATCGCGTACTGTTACTAGTCAATAACATAATAAGTGTTTACTTCCGTACATAACATAATATGGACTAACATTTGATACCATAGAAAAATTGTAAAAAAAAATCAAAATTTAACAAACTTCAAAATGCCAGTATAAACGTAACTACTGAACTAAAATAAGAGTTTTTGGTATCAACATTTTCTACTACCATGTAGGTACCTATCAGAATAACATTTTTAAGGTTAATTGTATTTTCTCCTTATTCTAAAAGACATTATACGATGTATATACATATATTAAACATAATTTATTTAATTTTTGTTCGGGGGCTAATCAATGTCTTCTTATACGCCTATGGTGACGCTTTCAAAATATCGCTGTTTCCTGGTCGATGATAATTTTAATTATTTACTGCTAAATACATAATATACTTGAACGACCTACCATCAACTATTAATGATATTTATTTAAAGATATTTTATTTTCACTTAAAAGAAATTTTAAATTTCAGTAATGAAAAAACATAGGAAAATATTTTAAAATAAATGTCCAGGAGATACTTTTTATTGATGTGTAAATACTACAAACATATTTAGCATTCAGTAGCAAATTATATAATATTCCATTAA
>NW_026104363.1:0-872 GCF_025091365.1 Daktulosphaira vitifoliae
AACGAATTAAGTTATATTAAAAATTCAAATGCCATTTACTATTAAATTAAAAACTCAAACATTTAATTAAATTAAAAATATTTGTTACCATTTATAAAAACAAAGTTGACCCCCTTACAAGGCATAAGGGATAAACTTAAAAAGTATTACATAGTTAAAAATTCAAGAATAATATGTAACTAAAGATAATAATAAAAAAAAATGTTTAAATTATTATTATTATGCAAGTAATTGAGTGGGTTATGATAAAAAAATCACCCTGTATTAAGTTCCTCTTATAGAGGTATAATAAACTTTTGTCTGGTTAGTTTCTAATGTCCTAACTAAGAGGCAACAAGACGGCAGAGCCAGTCCACGAATACCATATAACGTGATTATGTATAATTTCTTTAACCAACCAGTCAAAATTGACACTTTAAAATATTAATTTAATAAATGATCTATTGCTTTGTCATCCTTTACTCAAACTTATTTACTCCAAATAATTGGGGTAACATAAAATTACTTACTTCTTTTATTCTTGTAAATTGCTTGTAAAATGATTTGATAATTATCTCGATATGTTTAAAAGTATTTAATTCGCACTTCGTCAAAAGATAAATAATTAAAGCAAGTTCTTTTCATATGTAAATGAAACGCGTAAAAGTCAGCCGACAACAACACAGGGCTGTGACTGATAATTATTTCTTTTTATTCTTATTTTAATTCGGAGAAAACGAACTCACTTGGTCGCTGTCACTTTTTCTTTCTGGAGTCTTTCCCTGACTCTCTGTCTGGAGTCTTCACTACTCCTTTTGGAGTCTTTCCCTGACTCTCTCCGACTGAAAGGATTTCAGTGCTTTTTATAGTAAAATGATATTACCCCCAATCCA
>NW_026104364.1:0-872 GCF_025091365.1 Daktulosphaira vitifoliae
CAATTACCAGTTTTATCAATACCGTGCTTTTTCCTTTTGTTTGTAATATTTTAATAATTGGGGCATGATAGAATAGTTAACATAAGAATTATCTTATATATAAAAAGAAATATTTAAGCGTTTTTAAACAAATAACAGTAAACTTACTTAACTACTGAATCAGACAAATAATTTTTATCAACTATTATTCAAAAAAAATATTAAGTTATTCTCAAAATTTTCAGCTACTAGATAATTAATAGTAATAATATAACTATTAGGGTGGCTCTCAAAAATTGAATGTTTTTTTTTTTGTGCTATCTCTTAATTTTCTTTTAATTCTAATAAAAATGAGCTGTGCGAAATTTGTGACCGATCCGTTAAAGTTAACCAGTGCTCCCGGACCTATTAAGTTGAATTTTAGAGGCAAAATTAATAGAAATGAGCAACTGATCTATGCCTCATAACGTTTTTGTTTTCTTAACTTAAAATTATGAAAGTAAAACTTACGTAAGGGAAATTTTACAAAAAAATGTAAAAATAATAATTTTAATGTTTTTTTCTTAACAAATAGCTTAATAAATAGAAAAATTTATTAAGAAAATATTAAGAAATAGTCACGGTATCAAAAGTTATAAAAATTAAGAGTATATATATATGATCACTCTATATAATATAGTTTGATTCGATAATTCATTAAAGATTATAAATATTAAGATTGTGTTTTTTGTTTTTAATTTTGTTATTAACGTCATTAAATGCATAATTTTTGGTTTATTTTTAAATAAAAATAGTGTGAAAATATTATGTTCATGTTGTTTAAAAATTGACACAATATAATTTGTACTAGAAGTTATTTATTGTTATTCATTATTTATTATAAACGTTGGTCG
>NW_026104365.1:0-872 GCF_025091365.1 Daktulosphaira vitifoliae
TAAAACTCATGTTAAATTTAATAAGTAAAAACTTGTACAAATTAAACGCAAACAATTTTTCGATTATTGAACCACTTTTATCAACTAAATAGTTAAGAACACCATTATTTGATGACCGATTATATTTGTGCAACAAGATGATTTTTAAAAATGAATATTAATGTATACATAATTTTAAAAATATTAGTATTTTTATCACGACTTTAGCTACTTATAAATTTTACTACATAAATATTCAACCCGTGATTTTAATTTCAAATCATTTCTGGTTTCTGATTAATTCTATTATATATTTCAGTTTAGTAGAGTAACATTTTTTTTTTCATTATATTTTCGGTTAACGTTTTAGTTTTTTTCGTCCATTCATTTCCTTTTCACTGGTTTAGAACATAAAAAATATTGCAAACTTTTTAAATGCTTTCCTAATTAAACTTTCGATATTGTATGGTTAACTAAATCAGCGGTGAAGTATATCTCATTAATATAATTTAACAAAATTATAATTTTTCCTTCGGTGTAATTAATAACCAAAAAGTCAATATCCCCTCAAGAGTAAATAATTCATAAATAAAATCAACCCATTTACAATATTTGCTGTAACACTAATAACGCCATTCGTTTTCGATTAAACAAAATCGATCAAACGTTTCAGGTAGTTATTTATTTTATTTTTTTATGTGCGTCAAAGTAGCGAAATTGCCTATTCATGTTGCCGTGCAATCTTCGTTAACTGTAGCGCGTATGTTCATAAAATTCTGAAATATAATAATATCGCATTTACGGTGCACATAAACAAACGGCTTAGAGTGTATTGTTTGTTAAACAAAATGTTCACTATAAAGTATGATACGAGGTAATATCGTAATAAATAA
>NW_026104366.1:0-872 GCF_025091365.1 Daktulosphaira vitifoliae
GGTAAAAAATGATTTCTGTTACATAATTCAATAACACTGCAAGTCCGTTTCCGGGTCTGTTGACGGCTTACCGGTAGCGCACGCGACTGTAATGTCCCTAAATTGTCTATGAATGACCGCACGATTACACCACTGACCGTGTCTAACAACCATGAACCCAATAGGTATTATTATTATTCGGACAACTCCTACTATTATTTAGGTGTGATTGTATTGTACTGATACGCTTACCTACTTTTCGCGAAGATCGATCGAGGGAATACCACTGCACGTTTATCAAGTGGTTTAATTATCGACCACACAAATCATCGGTTTTCAATGAGCGTTACATCATAATACTTTTGGTGAATAACTTTTGCGCACAACCAGACCGGGGTACTTTTGGCCGCCCCTACAACTGGCGCCACAAGAGCAAAGGTGTTAGACACCAATTGAATATAAACTACGCTGCTCAAACGCGTATAAAGACTAGAAAAAAGCAGATGTTTTATACAGACGTCCCAGAATAAATCACCGTAATAATAAAGGCGTGAATGTTTGTGCGGTCTCCATTGATGAGACCCGGCGGGACGCCTCTGGTTAGCAATCAACGTACATAACTCGGCAGTTTTTATCTATTCACGTAGAAAAATTATTGTACAAAAGCACCAAAATGTCTGCACATAAACGTATAACATGTTCCTTTCGTTTAGCGACACGGATGAAGAGACAATCATAAATTACTGTTATTATTATTGTATTCCCGGTCGAAACAGCCAAAGCGGCTGCCTTTTTCGAGTTACAAATTTTACGGCTCTTTTTTTTAAATACAACGACCGCTAGACTTCCACTCTTTCTACGGTTTTCAACTAATTTGAATATTTCACTGAATC
>NW_026104367.1:0-197 GCF_025091365.1 Daktulosphaira vitifoliae
AAAAGTGAAACATCATTAAACTACGTTCTAAGTATGAAAAAACTTAAAATTTAAGAAAAACAACATGTTTACACATAAAAAGACTTTGCAAGTCGAAAAAATTAGAAAGTCGAAGAAAAAGTGAAACATCTTTAAACTACGTTCTAAGTATGAAAAAACTTAAAATTTAAGAAAAACAACATGTTTACACATAAAAA
>NW_026104367.1:661-872 GCF_025091365.1 Daktulosphaira vitifoliae
AGTGAAACATCATTAAACTACGTTCTAAGTATGAAAAAACTTAAAATTTAAGAAAAACCACATGTTTACACATAAACACACTTTGCAAGTCGAAAAAATTAGAAAGTCGAAGAAAAAGTGAAACATCATGAAACTACGTTCTAAGTATGAAAAAACTTAAAATTTAAGAAAAACAACATGTTTACACATAAAAACACTTTGCAAGTCGAAA
>NW_026104368.1:0-200 GCF_025091365.1 Daktulosphaira vitifoliae
AAATTGACTTTTTCAACTTAAATTTTGAAAGTGTTCCGGAAAGTCTGACACTTTTTTATATATATTAAATTAAAGCTAATGCAATCTACTTTATTATGTAAAAAATTTCGGACTTTATTTTGTCTTCACGGTGAAAATAGCTACCAAATGCTATTATTGTGTGAAAATTCTCAATTTTATTTTTTACATTTTTAACTTTA
>NW_026104368.1:725-872 GCF_025091365.1 Daktulosphaira vitifoliae
TTTTTTTTTTTCATTTTGTAGTACATAAAATAATCTTTACTTTGATATATGTTTAAAGAACGCAGAAATTCCGGAATATTTTCAAAAATTAAGTTGAAAAAGTTATTTTTTGTAAAAAAGTTACTATTTTAAATCCCCTCAATGAGC
>NW_026104369.1:0-872 GCF_025091365.1 Daktulosphaira vitifoliae
CAACAAAAAATATCAAGGCAGACAAACGTAAGTATTCCAGTGGAACTTAGAAAATAATAAAGCTTTGGCGGTGACGGTTTTTTCCATCTGTCCGCGTTCTCTCGTGTTGGTTCTTCGAACACGACCGTCGGCTTTGTTTACTTTGTGTTTGGGGCCTTTGCGCACCTTATCCGTAGTGTATGATTGTTTGAGGAACGTTAATGACGACAGTTATCGTTATCCGTTTACAGTCCCGAGGGAAGCGCCTCCACGACAAACGGCTCGGCCGGGCCCAACGGTTTTGACAACGGTGGGGGCGGCGGCAGCGGGGAAGACCAAAAATCGCCCACAGATCGGATGTCCGTGCCTGTAGCAAGCGAGTCGCCCGCGTCCGCCGTGGGCAAGTGGCCGCTCAAGCCGGGCGTTTTGGTGCACGTCAAACAGCAGAGACGTCAATGCGAAGGGTCGTTTACCAGTACGACCGAAAATTCTCCGTCAAAGGTTGCCGGCGGCGGCCACCGAAACACGGACGCGCGGCAAGAGAAGACGAGTAACGATCCGGCGGCAATAGTGGTGCTGCTCGACGAGCCCGCGCCCAACGAATCGCAGTCGGCCAGAACCGATCGCATACGGCGGATGAACATGACCAACGCAAACGGTAAATCGTCGTCGAGCGTTTCGAACCTGACCAAAAGACGCTCCGCTGTGCCCGCCCTACCGCCACCGCCACCTCCTCGATTTTCAATTCAACCTCCGGTCATCGATGGAAACGAGAGCCCGCCGTCGATTAAGCCCAAATCCATTCAAAAAGGTACGTAGTCGACGTTGTTGGTAATATTTTAACTTTGACGCGAACCCGAAAAGGTATTTTATTCTTATTATGATGCGTTTTC
>NW_026104370.1:0-872 GCF_025091365.1 Daktulosphaira vitifoliae
TTTCAAAATAATACTTCTGAAAATTATGCAAAATAAACATTTCTGTGACTGTAAAATTGTATACGTTGGTGTCCGATACTTTACAAGATTAAAATTTCATACCAGGAATTCATGAGGTAACGCGCAACGAGTATCTAAGACCGGTATTTTGTTACCAATACCAAAATTTCGTACCAGGAATGTATAAGGAATTATGTATATGATTACAAGTTCTGGAGTTTTGANTGTATAAGGAATTATGTATATGATTACAAGTTCTGGAGTTTTGAGATGTCTAGCGTCTCGTTTTCAAATGGCCGCCAATATTATTCATTACGATAATGATGCTAAGAATCAATTATTCTCATGTGTTCCTGGTACTATGATTTCTACTTTTAATTGAAATTATATTCGGTGTCGACTTTAGGCATGATCGACGCGCAATATGATTAGGCTCTATAACACCACAGGCCTACGAACTTACTTTGAGAACTTTTTTTTTGGCTCAACACCTTTAAAACAGTTCCTATTTTAGCTTACAATTTTTTTCAAATAACACATAAGGCTGAATAAAGATACAGAGGCTTATAAAAAAAATAAGGAAAAATTACAAACTATTCAATACTTTATTACATATTATTCGATAGTTACAAAATAGATAGAACACAAAGTAAAAACCTTATAAAAATTATTTTGCTAACAAAAGTCTCATTTAAAAAGGTTGATTAACCAAGAAATAAAATATTTAAAAAGCCAACTTTTTCATGAGCAAATATACACATTGGTCCACTTCAAAACCGTGCAAGTTGTTGGGGTCGCCCAGGAGTCGCATTAGAAGTCCTCCGAACGACACGTATGCAGCACTGAAAAAAAAAAAAAAAAAAACCCAATTA
>NW_026104371.1:0-872 GCF_025091365.1 Daktulosphaira vitifoliae
AGAAAAATATATATGTATGTTGAAAGAGATTATAGTCATCTCCTAGTGTACATCTATATTTATTAAAAAGGTTAACTAATAATCATTACTTCACTACAGTGATTAAAATGTGAATTGTTCCGTATTAAGTTATTATTTCAGTTATCCAAGAGGACTTTCAGGTTTTTGAACATAGTTTGTTAGGGCAACAGTGTAACAGTAGGGTAAATAGTGAAATTACTATAGTTCGCCGATTTTGATGTTCAAAAACTTGAGTAAAAATTATTTAATAATACAAACTTTTTATTTTAACGAAACAAAATTTTAAATCTGTTAAATTATTTATATTATTATCACAAACTGTTGTTTTCAATTCGTTAATATACAAAAACTATAATATATAATATTATATACAGCTATGTTATGATTTTCTTAATTAAACATTAAAAAATTATAATTATTAACTTACCATGCTGTAACCAACTTCATAATGAGTGCCCCTTACATAATGGATAGGTATAGCATTTCGTTTTGGAATCGATCTACGGTGGTCTTCAAATTTTTGTAAATCTGGCATCTTAAAAAAAAATATTTCTACAGTTTATCTATAAAAAAATTTATTNAAAAAAATATTTCTACAGTTTATCTATAAAAAAATTTATTGTTGAACTTAATACTATAAAAACTTGACGAGAGATCAAGTTATTATAAAAATGAAATAGAAATTGCAATCGCATTAGCAGAAGCCGTACTAATCGTAAAATCCAATAATATTTAACTATATTATTGTAAACGTTATCTCTTACTACCGGTTTGCTTGTTTTAACCACAGTCGCACAAAATAGTGGAGGTGGAATCATTTATAACCTATATACCTACATATTTTAAGTAAA
>NW_026104372.1:0-872 GCF_025091365.1 Daktulosphaira vitifoliae
CTTTATCATGAAAAAAAAAAATTTCGGACTTTATCTTATCTTCTTGGTGAAAATGGCTACCGAATGCTATTTTTGTGTGAACATTTTCGATTCTGTATTTTACATTTTTAACTTTATTATGCTATAACTTTTTGAAAAATGTATGTATCATTACAATTTTTTTATGAGAAGTAGTATTTATATAGATCTTTCATTCGACATACTGTTTTTTTAAATCGNAATCTTTCATTTGACATACTGTTTTTTTAAATCGGACCATTTCCCTAAATACAGGGGGGATTCAAAACATAAAAATGCTAAAGAATACAATAAACATAAATTTTGGTGGACTGTAATTTATGTTCCCCTATTAATATTATCCTATACAAAAACAACAATAATGGATACCTTAAATCAATTGTTAGTAATTTACAATTAAACAAATAATAAAATATAACAACATAAAATATTCTTAGCAATTAATATTTAGACAAAAGCATAAAATAAAATTTGACCTTGCACTTTCTCGTAACAAGATGAAAAGTGTTTCAATATGTCAATTATTACAGCCAAGCCCGACGCAACCAACTGTAAAATATATACTTCTTTCGCTGAATACCGGAATACTAATACGCACTGTTTTGTTCATTAATTCGTATAAACCAACGTACATAAAATGAATTTTACACATAATACACCAAAATAATTATGTCGCAGTTGATGTCGGATCACTAACCGCGACATAACTTACCAGACGTCAANGTCGGATCACTAACCGCGACATAACTTACCAGACGTCAAAACAACACAACAGGCCATAAAAATAAAATGCATAATAATGCGTAGTAAAAATGTAGCTACACAAATCTGAAGCATACAACAACACGAGTAGG
>NW_026104373.1:0-871 GCF_025091365.1 Daktulosphaira vitifoliae
ACTTTATTAAAAAGTCTCATTACACCTGCACTGCTTAGAGCAGATGTATTGGTAGCTTTAGGAAGTTCACAATCTATAAAGATAAAATTTAAATAGAGCAATTAAATTTTTTGAGATAAGCAAACTAATAAAATTGTTTAATACCTACCTTGTTCTAAAAAATCACGAAAACTTTTATCATTTCGTAAGACAGGATGTAATGCAATTCTTTTTAAAAATCTCTCTAAAGCTAAACGTCTTTTTTCTATAAATTCAGCTGAAGTAGCTTGATCTGATTGATTGCCAGATATTTTTATTCTAGTAGTACCTACATTCATAAGATTTATTAGTGAATTCATAATTTTATTACACCATACAGACGTATTAATAACAACGACCAAGAAATTACCTAACATATTTTTTTGAGGTGCAGGTGGTATAAGCCGTCCATTTCTTAAATACTTTTCAGTCAGTTTGTTGTGTAAGCCAAGAAAGTCACTAAATCTTCTTAAAACAGCCATATTAGTATTTTTAAACATTGACATATTTGTACGTGTAACAACACGATATGCTACATAGGAACTCATTCCTTCTCCTACTTTAGTAGTTTCAGATAAAGAAATTTTTATAAATCCATTTTCAACATTTTCATTATTCTTTTCATTAATAGTATCTTTTGATTTAACTTCTTCTTGTACAGTATTAATGTCATTTAATGTAGTTGTTATAGGTTCATCATTTTCTTTTAAATTAATTTCTTCTTCAAACCCATTGGATACTACAGTGGTATTTAGAGTTTCTTGATGATTTGACTATAAAAATTATATACATACATTTTTCTTAAAAAAATAAATTTAAAATACAATATCTTAAAAACTAAAAAAAAAAAATG
>NW_026104374.1:0-871 GCF_025091365.1 Daktulosphaira vitifoliae
AAAAAAAAAAAAAAAAAAACACATCATAGTAAAATTAATACCTTCTCAGCTTCGCATCGAAGCTAATATATTTACATCATTAATAACAATAATCAATAACAATAATTAATTTACATAATTAGTAACATTATTAGGAATATTATTCGTATTATTTTTATTATTTTTTACAAATGTCCAAAAAGATTTAGGATTGCTAGTTAATGACATTAGTAATTTTTCAAGATAGCTATCATAACAAGACTTCGAAAGTAATTTGCATTTTTTCCTTACTAATTTGAACTCATTATAATGCAATAAGTTATTATACAGTTTATGTAACTTATTCTTTTCATTAAAGTATATTTTAATATTTTTATATTTTCATTTATGCATATTATAAGAACAAAAAAAAATTTGTTTCCAAACTTCTCATGAAAAGTTCTGCTAAAAATAGCAATAGCGTATTTCCCATTACTGTGCTTTAAATTTCCTCATAAAATTTATCTTGAAATTGAAAAATATTTTGTAACATACATAACTTTGTTAAATTAATAAACTCTTTTATTTTATCCTGTTCTATGTTTTATTCCTTTAGCCAGCTTAAAGAAAATAAATTGTTACATTTATCGAATTACTCAAAAATAAGGCTATTACGTCAATGAAAATTAATCTATCATTATTTTGAATAATATGACCGAATATTTTTTAGCTTCGATGCGAAGATGAAAAGGTATTGGTTTTACTATGATGTTTTTTTTTGTGTCTGTTACCACTTTTTCTCAGCTCTCACCGAACCGATTCTTTCAACGATACGTCAAAAGATCACAAATCGTATCTAGTCGAAGACATTACCATCAAAAATTGAAAAAATTTCCCTCGTTCCCCGTAAATG
>NW_026104375.1:0-871 GCF_025091365.1 Daktulosphaira vitifoliae
TTATTTTATTAGCAAATAAAAATTCTAATAAATATTTCAGTAGATATTAACAATGATGATTCAGACTATTAACTAACTCAAAAATAAAAAACAAATAGTCTTCGTCAGTAAATGAGTAACTTTAAAGAAACCTGATTAACAATTTTTAACACATGACATGTTTTATCGTTTGAGTTAAAGTAGTAATTTATTTAATCTACTTAGATAGCATGTTGTAAGTCACTACTAACTTTACTAACATGAACTGCCAAAGATTTTCGGAGAAAAATCGAAATCAGAATCTTTTTTTCCAAAGTCCGAAGTGTATTAATCGTGTGACATTTAGCAATGCTGAATTATTGTGTTCTGAATCACCAATTTTGTAGCGTGAAAATCCTATTCCGTCAATTCTCTTGAACTATCTATTTTCCAAACCAAAAAAGTGCTCACAACGTTCCTCCTTCTTTTAAAATAACATAATATATATTAGAGAAAAACTACGAATCCCAAAGGGTGTTACTAATATAGTGATAAAAATATTTTTTTTTAACAACAAGCCAAAAAATGAAATGTGTTCATCATTAATCAAGTGTAATACGTTTTTAAATTTACGATTTTGAAAATAAACTAAAATTTTTTAGGAATTTACATATGTAAAACGTTTAAGCTTCCTTTAAAATATTCAATATATTTTTTTAATCTAAAATTCTTATTAGCTTGATTTGAAAAATTCATCTATACAAATTTAGTCATTTTTTTGAAGTTTTTGTATAATAAGTTGCTGTATATATATGTATATATTATACAGTTACTTAATTATTTGATATATATATATTTAAAATATAATTTTTTATAAAATAAATAATAGTTTAATTAGCATCCAAAAAAATAA
>NW_026104376.1:0-228 GCF_025091365.1 Daktulosphaira vitifoliae
CAATGTCTATTTATGTGTAAACATGTTGTTTTTCTTAAATTTTAAGTTTTTTCTTACATTGAACGTCATTAGATGATGTTTAACTTTTTCGTCGACTTGAAAATTTTTTAGACTTTCAATGTCTATTAATGTGTAAACATGTTGTTTTTCTTAAATTTTATGTTGTTTACCATTAAGATCATTGTTTAATGATGTTTCACTTTTTCGTCGACTTGAAAATTTTTTCGA
>NW_026104376.1:626-871 GCF_025091365.1 Daktulosphaira vitifoliae
ATGATGTTTCACTTTTTCGTCGACTTGAAAATTTTTTCGACTTTCAATGTCTATTTATGTGTAAACATGTTGTTTTTCTTAAATTTTATGTTGTTTACCATTAAGATTAATGTTTAATGATGTTTCACTTTTTCGTCAACTTTCTAATTTATTCGATTTTCAACGTCTATTTATGTGTAAACATGTTGTTTTTCTTAAATTTTATGTTTTTTCTTACATTGAACGTCATTTGATGATGTTTCACT
>NW_026104377.1:0-871 GCF_025091365.1 Daktulosphaira vitifoliae
ATATATATATATATATATATTTATTATTATTATCATTGAAGAATCTTAAAGAGTTATTCGAACATGTATTTTTATTCAGTAAAATAATATTATTTTATTTTATGTTACATAAACCCACTTACTAGATTTAGTTTTTAAGTGAATCATACCGCAGACGCAATCATATTAAAACCACATATTAGCGATCTTTAATCCTCGTTGGATGCACAAAGTAATTTCTTTAATTGATCTCAATTTGTTTACTTGCCATATTTTCTGAAATGTTACTGTTAAACTTAAAAGTAAATTTTTAAGATGATAAGAAAATTTAATGTTTTATATTTTTTTTTTCATTTAACAATTATTTCTATTTAGTTTTTAGTTTGTTCAACATAATAAACATATATCTTACAATGTGCACTATTAAAATTACTACAAGTATCCAAAATTTTGCATAAAAATTGTAAAAAAATAAAAACACTAAATAAAATTTTCTTAAAAAAACTCTAATTCTCGTATAGAACGTAATGAATAATAAAACGTTAAACTTCTTTTTCTTCTTTCACCTTGACTTTATCCCAACTACTTAATGACCGGCCACCCTTATCCTAAACTTCCACCAGACACGATCTTCCACATCATCTACGCACACTTCAGTCGTCCATCACATTTTGGGTCTTCTACAACCTCTTCTTCCCTCAACATTCATTTCCATAACTGTTCTTACAATATCCGATTCCTCTCTGCACATAACATGACCAAACCATCTAAGTCTATTATCTTTCATCTTATCCACGATTGACACTACAACTATACTTTCTTACACTCATTCTCTGCTCTATTCTCTTATTAACCGCTCATCACTCTGAACCATAAATCATTGCTGATCTAA
>NW_026104378.1:0-302 GCF_025091365.1 Daktulosphaira vitifoliae
TCTTATGAACTTTATTCTATGTCAATGATATTATATAATATTCATAAAAGTCAGTTTATTCCCCTAATAAGATATTTTAAACTAAAATATAATACAAAACCCAGAATTTTAATAAAAAAATAGCATATTTTTGAATACGGTAGCCTTTTGCGCATAGAAGATAGGTCGTCGGGACAAATTTTTTTTTTTCATTTAATAGTACATAAAATAAGCTTTAATTTGATATATGTTTAAAGGACGCAGTATTTCCGGAACATTTTCAAAAATTAAGTTGAAAAAGTTAGTTTTTGTAAAAAAGTTGC
>NW_026104378.1:622-871 GCF_025091365.1 Daktulosphaira vitifoliae
GTGTCGGGACAAATTTTTTTTTTTCATTTTATAGTACATAAAAAAAGCTTTAATTTGATATATGTTTAAAGGACGCAGTATTTCCGGAACATTTTCAAAAGTTCAGTTGAAAAAGTTCTATTTTTTATACAATGTTTCAAAGTTTGAACCCCCCCTATAGAAAGGGATATTGTCTAATTTTAATAAAAAGTATGTCAAATGGAAGATGTACTTATAATGTATTTAGAAAAAAAAAATTGTGCTGATACA
>NW_026104379.1:0-871 GCF_025091365.1 Daktulosphaira vitifoliae
ACGTCAAAAGATCACAAATCATATCTAGTGAAGACATTATCCTCACAATTTAAAATTTTTGCAATCGTACCCCGTAAATAGTGAAAATTTCCCAAAAAATTACAATTAATAGAATCGGTAAATTTCGACTTTTTTTTTTAAACTGTCATAACTTTTTGAAAAATGAAAAATTTTAAATAATTCTTTTTTATATTAAAACCTTAGATATTTTCCTTTCATTTGATGTAATTTTTTTGAAAATCTGACCCTTTACTTGCCCACGGAGGGGGATTCAAAATAGCAAATTCTGCATAAAAATTAAAATTTTTCAACTTGAGTTTTGAAAATGTTCCGGAAATACTCCGAGCTTCAAACATATGTTAAAATAAAGCTGATGTTATGTACTATAAGTTCAAAACAAAAACATTGTCCCTACGACTTACGGTCTATGTGCAAATGGTTGGCGTAGTTAAATTAAAAACATGCTATTTTTGTGTTAAAATTCTTAGTATTGTATTTTAAAATACCTTATAAGGGAGTACACTGATTTTCATGAATATTATATAAAACCCAACCAAATCCTACTATGCTACCGTTTTTTTGGCTTAATATCGTAGTATCACAAGAATGTATCGTAATCCGGTATTATTACTAATTGGTACACTATTCGGAGCATATTTCATGATATCGAGTACGTACGTGAATGTCAGGCATTATCTGTACGTGGCAATTCACGTAACTCGTAATAAAGTACCTAATCTCGTGCGTGTTGCTAAATTTAAATAATTAAGAGTATATTATTAACATTCTATATCTACCTTCATTTGGAGAAGTTGTTGGTCCTGTCGATGAGTAGTCATAAATAAAAATCAATTGAAATCAAATAAATAAA
>NW_026104380.1:0-871 GCF_025091365.1 Daktulosphaira vitifoliae
ATCTTTTGACATATTATTCATTAAAATCGGTCCAGCGAGAGCTGAGATTGAGCGTTCACAGACACAAAAAAAATAAAAAAATACATCATAGTAAAATTAATACCTTCTCAGCTTCGCATCGAAGCTAAAATTAGGAATATTGTAGACTGGTAGTAGCACACACAAATAGAGTTAAAAAACTAATAAATTACAAAGTAAAATTATTTACTTTTGTATTTGAATACTTTTATCATATCAAATCTAATTAGACAATAAATACTTAAAGAATATTAGAAATTAATGATTTTAATTGTTTGTATGAAGAATCTGGTTATGCTACTTTTTATTTGAATAAAGAATATTTTTTCGATTTTTAAGAGTAATAACTTAAACTAAATACGAATTGTAATCATTTGACGTATCGTTGAAAAAAGTAGGTCTAGTGAGGGTTGGCAAAATAAATCGTAGCCGCAAAAAAAACTACATAGCAAAATAATATTAACATGAATAAGATATTTCTTCTCACGAAGGGAGACTTAAGTGATGGGATCCTTAATATTTATTGAAGTTATTGAATCTAAATAAGATAAATATCAAATGATTTGAAAATTTTATTCTAACTCAAAAAAAAATGCAAAATATTAATTGCCACAGTCGAATTTGAACCTCGTACCCTACGCGTGAAAGACACAAGTGTTACCGATTCGGCAACTGTTCGTTGCCTTCNTTTGAACCTCGTACCCTACGCGTGAAAGACATAAGTGTTACCGATTCGGCAACTGTTCGTTGCCTTCATCGCTTAATAAAATTAGCTATTTAAGCTAACTCAAATTTAAAAATTACTTTTTGGACTTTAAAAAAGTAAAAAAATTTAATAAGTTTAATTTCTTAT
>NW_026104381.1:0-871 GCF_025091365.1 Daktulosphaira vitifoliae
GTATTTTTATCAATTATTTATAAATGTTGATAAGTTATTCTAAAAATATCATCAGCCAACAAAAATCAAAAGATTGATTTCCCAATGTATGTTTTTATTTTGTGTTTAATTGAGAGGCTTGTGATAAAACGATAACATTTATAAGGGAAAGTGGTCAGATTATTAAATAAAAGTATGTCGAATGAAAAGGAAATGTATAGAATCTTTATAAAAAAATTATATTGATCCAAACATTTTTTAAAAAGTTAAAAGTATAAAATATAAAATTAAGAATTTTAACATAGTAACAGCATGTACTTAAATACGGAAGCCGTTTTCTTATAAAGACCTGAAGTAAAATTTATTTTTTCCAGATAATGTTACATAAGTTTTGATTTAAGATATAAACAGAATGATATTTTAAGAATGACTGTTTTCTTTTTGCTCAGGTAAATTATCACCGACAATATCTTCTATAAGAGGAACGGTGTGACCGAGTCGGTAACGCGGAAGTGTTTGACGCGCACTGTTTCGGGTTCGAAACTCGGTTACGTGCAGCTTCATTTACCGAACTGATCTCTCATTCGGTAATTGGAGTCGCCACCCCTCTCTCCGCGCAACGGACTAACCACCCGCCCCGAGTATAAATGGTTAAGAAAACCTGCTCCTTCGGGGAAGGCCGCCATGGCCCTTATTGGGGTGATATAGTGATGAAAAAAAAAATCTCTTCTATTACACGTTCATAATACTCGTTAACTAACCACTCCGGGNATTACACGTTCATAATACTCGTTAACTAACCACTCCGGGACATACCGCCGTGATATGGTCTACTCTTTTTAAATATAAACACATGCGGATATCGGGTACATCGGCAAACCCGGGAAGTTCT
>NW_026104382.1:0-871 GCF_025091365.1 Daktulosphaira vitifoliae
CTACTCGCGTTTAATACATATACATTTAATGTATATCAAAACTCCTTTTTAAAATTTTTTATTATCTTATGTCAAAAAAAAAAACAAAAAAAGAAACCCGCATAAATAATATCATTTGACGTGACTTAAAAATGAATAAAAATGCAACTTTACCTATATTACATAACAATGTGACATTGTAAATCAGCACGTAAATTTATTTTATCAATTCGTAAAATTATAAATATTTAATATAATAATAATTTTGTTTAAGTTTAAAATAATATTATTAAAAAACACTTAATTTTCAAGTAATTTATAATGTCAATTTATGTGTAAAAACCAAATATGCATTAGATNAATATTATTAAAAAACACTTAATTTTCAAGTAATTTATAATGTCAATTTATGTGTAAAAACCAAATATGCATTAGATGGATAACAAATGACTGTATAGTATTAAGCTATAGTCTCAGATCAGTTATCATGATGGTAATAGTAACTAACAGTGAGCTAAATCTTTCGGTAATTGTGTGTGAGCGAGCGCGTATGTATGTGAAAACCCTAGAGAGTAGTATCAAACGGATGTGGGGAGATAAAATCAAAGGTCTGGAAGGAAACTGGCGGGGTTGACTAGGTTGGGAAACCGATCTCAAGCCGTCCGTGTGATTCGATAGTTTGTGTTCAACGATTAAACCAGCTAATTGCCATCTTATGCCTGAAATGATACTCTAAGTTTTACTCTGACGCCTTTGTACACAATCCCGATTAATTAACGATTTCCGACGTAAGACGGGAAAACATTGTTTGAATGGATTTAGAACAAAACTGTTGATTCGGTAATAAACATGCTAACACAAAAATACTTCTAAATAATATTTAAATATATTA
>NW_026104383.1:0-871 GCF_025091365.1 Daktulosphaira vitifoliae
AATATTGTATTTTATTATTATTTATTTAATTACTCTTAGTTTGTCTTGTTCTATTATGTTCTCCCTTATTAATGCATCATTCCTGAAATTCCATTGTATGAAATTCCATTTCATACAACCTCTGTTATGAATAATAAAAAAGAAGTAAATTATAGAACAGTGTTGTTTATACAATTACTCTATATACAGGACAGGATGATTTATTTATTCTNGATTACTCTATATACAGGACAGGGTGATTCATTTATCCTAAATAATGTAATTATTCAAAAAATAATAATATTTTGAGAATTTTTTTTTGCTTCTTTTAGGTAGATGTTTTTCTCAATATATCAATCATGAAATATTTTTCATGTTTATCTCTTCTACCTTATAAAGATATCAATTTTAAATTTTCAAATGGGAACATAACTAGCATATTTAATAGATGTTTACATAAAGAAAATTATTGGTCAATAATACCTTCTGACCAGTATTTTGGAAGTTATTAGTATGTTATAGTGATGACTGGAGGTGTGACGTGGGTGTTATTATTTTAATCACTAGTCATTTCTCAGTCACTCTTATTCTTCTGTATAAGTATAAAAATGTCAATAACTTCCCAAATACTGATCAAAAAGTTGTTATTGACCAGTCATTTTTTAAATTAAATCATTAATTAATTCTAATTAATTAAACATATTGAATAAGCCAGTTAATTATGCATGNATTCTAATTAATTAAACATATTGAATAAGCCAGTTAATTATGCATGTTGCCATTTAAAATAGTTGACACCCTTATAAGGTATAAATATAAAAAATACTTTATAATTGATAGATTAAGAAAACAATATATTTAAAAGATATAAAAAAAATTCTCAGTATTATTT
>NW_026104384.1:0-870 GCF_025091365.1 Daktulosphaira vitifoliae
AAATATAGTTTAAAAAAACTGAAAAACACGCTTTTAAAGCATATCAAACTAAAAAGTTAAAAATAATTTTTTAATTCGATATGCTTTAAAAGCGTATTTTTCAATTTGTTTTAACTATATTTATTTGTTTATATGGCCCTTTATAAATTTCAGTGTTACTGGCCGTCATACGCATCAATCGCATTAAAGAGAGTTTTGGTTATTTTACTGTTTTTTTAACCCATCAGCGTTGAGTGTCGCCAAATGGTCCCACTAGTTCTGAGTTCAAAAATTTAAAACAAATTCATAAAAATTAAAAATTAAATTTAAAGTTTTATGAAAATTTCTTTGTACGTTGATGGGTTAAATATATTATACGAGGGATATTCAATAAATACCCGGACGATTATTTTTTTCCATTTAGTGACACTGTAAACATGTTAAAGTTGGTAGGTTGAAATGAACTTTTCAATACTAATCAATTGGTTTTTCCCATTCTAATTTAGATAAATAGTTCATTAGTAACGGTCATTTAAAAAGTGAAGTGAAAATTACCTGCATTAACAGAAAGTTTAATAGTGATAAGATATGCAATTCAATTTTCTTTTAAGCTGAAAAACGCCAAAATAAATGCAAGGTTCCACGTCGCGCATGCTAAATATGAGTTCTTGAACGAACGTAAAATCCATGTTATATCTCACCCACCCTACTAGTAGACTTCTACCTGTAACCCACAACAAAAATAGAGTTAAAAGGACGCAGATTTGAGCCAAAAGACGAGGCTATAGGAATTGTATGGACGATTTATATTTACTATCTAACTAAAATTATAATTGAAAAATTATTGAGCTAAGAAGGAGTGCATATAAAAAACAAAATCACCACAAAGGT
>NW_026104385.1:0-226 GCF_025091365.1 Daktulosphaira vitifoliae
TCACTTTTTCATCGACTTTAAAATTTTTTCGACTTTCAAAGTGTTTTTATGTGTAAACATGTGGTTTCTCTTAAATTTTAATTTTTTTATTACTTAGAACGTCGTTTGATAATGTTTCACTTTGTCATCCACTTTAAAATTTTTTTGACTTTCAAAGTGTTTTTATGTGTAAACATGTTGTTTTTCTTAAATTTTAAGTTTATTCTTACTTAGAACGTCGTTTGAT
>NW_026104385.1:713-870 GCF_025091365.1 Daktulosphaira vitifoliae
TCGACTTTAAAATATTTTCGACTTTCAAAATGATTTTATGTGTAAACATGTTGATTTTCATTTAGATCTTTGTTTAATGATGTTTTTCTTTGTCGTCAACTTTAAAATTTTTTCGACTTTCAAAGTGTTTTTATGTGTAAACATGTGGTTTCTCTTA
>NW_026104386.1:0-870 GCF_025091365.1 Daktulosphaira vitifoliae
AAATTAATAAAATTGTAAATGCATTATCTATATAGCTTAATAAATTTTACTAATAACAATTTTCAACTTACTTAAAAATAAGATTATTTTGATTTGTCTGCTAATCTACTTGAAAAAATAGTTCTTTTTACGGTCATTGAAGTATGTATGTATTTTTATGTGATTAACGTGAATATAGAGTAGCTTCAATTTTGTAGTGTGACATCAATTTGATATTACATTTTATGAATACAGCAGATCGTAGGTAATTAAAAAAGTAGAAAGACATTGATATTGATATTTAAAATATTAGCAAATCATTAATTTGAACATTATTTATAAATAAAAAAAAATCTATTACTGTCTTGCCATGTACATAATTAAGAAATAGAATCCCAAATAATAAATAAATCAAGAACAGCACAAATGACTACTATTTTAAATTTTTTATAGTGTATTACACTCAATTAAGGTACACATAAAAACATTCAAAGGGTGTTGTTTGAGTTTTTAATTGTCAGATACGTCTGTAGGGGTTTTGTGAAAATTTACAACCAAAGATTAAAACTTGGGGACATAGTGATGATGATCATAGTACATAAAAAATTATTTATACTATGTGTTATACAATAGAAGCCAAAAGGATTATAACCCTTTCGGATCACTTAACAAAGACTTCAATCGAATATAATATTGTACTAGTAATTTTTTTCGTATTCTATAATATCCCTTAAGTATAGAGATTAAAATAACTAAGTAGGTTTACTTTAAAAATATTCCCTGGAGATATTTTACTTACAGATAAAAATTGTCCCCCTAAGCATTATATTACTTTATAATTACTAGTTTATGACAAAATTATTATTTGTCAAATATTAAAAAAAAATGTAT
>NW_026104387.1:0-870 GCF_025091365.1 Daktulosphaira vitifoliae
ATCACTGTCAGATTAAATCTATACTGGACCCTACTATGCAATGTCTCCACTATGCCGCGACCTTACTGTGCTACCGTTTTTATTATTTATAAATAAACCTTGTTATTCGATTGTGTCATATTTTTATTAGTACGGCCTTTGGTTTTTTCTCTTAGGGGATATAGTTTAATTAGGAGCATAAGTAGACATACATGAATAGTCTAGCATCTATAATGTAAATTATAAATCTGTGAAAAAAAAAATATTTTACATCTTTCTATTTCCCGATCTTAACATGCTAGAGGGGTTGGGTTTCATTTTTTAAAGAGTCATAGATAGTTTTTTGATAGCCCAATGATGGACGGGATGGATATTATGACCGGCTTGCATCAAAGACCAAACATCATCAATAAAAAAATCATAAGAAAAATTTCGTTGGCATAAGTTTCTACTAACAAGGCCAGGCCGACCCTTGTAAATTCTACATCTGTCATATATTATATTTTATTTATTTTTTAACTTTCAATTTGTTTTATTTTTTATATATTAAAAAAAAATACATATGCAAAGTTATATTAAGTTTTTTACACTATTGTATAAATATTATTATATTATACATGACTTTTGTAAAAAAAACATAAAATAGAATACAACTATTATATTCCATATGAATAATTTATCAACGTTGAATTCTTTAATTATCCATGGTTTGGCTTTTTTCATTCATCATCTTTAGCTGTCCAAGTCGTCCACCCATAGCTTTCACGTCTTCTATTTTAAGAGTAATAGCAAATGTTGCAGCTGCAACATAACAGTGTGTTGTACGCACGCGCGACTAGTGTACTCGGACCGGTCTAACTTTTATCACCACACCTACTCCCTACTACGCAA
>NW_026104388.1:0-870 GCF_025091365.1 Daktulosphaira vitifoliae
ACATCCAAGTCCAATTTGCAAAAAACAAGCTCCTAATATAGCAAAACACTGAAAGAAATAAAAGAGAAATTTAAATAAACTTACGAAAATTTGGTTATGCGTAAAGCAAAATTTTATTTTACTAACAACTATGCGCGTAGACTTGAAAAAAAATCTCATAACTCGATCAAATAACAACAGATTTCAATAAAATTTTCAGGATACTTTTCAAATGTCTCTATAGACAGGTCTGGTAAAAATTTCAGATTTAAAATAAAAAAATGATCGCGGAAATGAGCGTATTTGATAACGTTTTTAAACGCTCAAGGTGTACTAAAAAAATTGTCTCGCGAATAATTCACTAAGAATAACTTCGTAGAGTTATTAAATTAAAAAAAAAAAAAAATTGAAAATCGAATATTATTGATCCTTTAATCAAAATCATAGAAATAATTTGACTTTTCAGTTAAAATTATATTAATAATTTTACCCTTACAAGTTTTTAACCTTACAAGTGTAACTAGAATTATTGACCAATAAGAATTCATATTTTATCTATGAATTTAATTAAATGTATACTGTTTGGCTTCTTGTATCTACATATAAAGTGAGGGCTTCTTTAAAAGAATTCGACTTGAAGTTAATTTTTTTGTTTTATTACCTTTTATTGATGTTATAAAAAAGAAAATTATTTATTATGAATTACTTAAAAATNTTAATTTTTTTGTTTTATTACCTTTTATTGATGTTATAAAAAAGAAAATTATTTATTATGAATTACTTAAAAATAATGGTACTCAGAAAACTTTGGAAAGTATCATTTAAGGATCATCGTAAAATTTTTTTATAAAAAAAAATGTAAAAGAATTTTATTTAATTAATACTTATAAT
>NW_026104389.1:0-870 GCF_025091365.1 Daktulosphaira vitifoliae
CGCAACACATATACTTCCTCTTATATGCTCGTTCCTTATCCTATTTTCTCTAGTCACTCCACTCATCCAACTAAGCATTCTAAACTCTGCTACACTTATTCTCTGCTCTACTTTCTTATCAACCGCCCAACATTATGAACCATACATCATAGCTGGCCTCACAATTTCATACTAAATTTAAAAACTATAATTAGTATTTATTCATATATTATATTTTAAAATCAAAGAACTACTAATCAGGATATAATTAAAGAAATAAGAGTTCATGTTGCTTTTAAAATATTTCACCAATTTCTCTAAAGGAAACACTATCTACAGATTTGCATCGAAGCGTTTCTTATGATAGTGATTTTAATCACTGTCAGATATCATCTATACTTNTGCATCGAAGCGTTTCTTATGATAGTGATTTTAATCACTGTCAGATATCATTATACTTGATCCAACTATGCCACGTCACCACTGTGCTGCGACCCACTGTGCTGGGTTTTTTTATTTTATATTTTTGGAGAACTAAAAAATTTACTCATGGCGACAAGTACAAATGCCAAATTATTTTTAAATTGTATAATAGTGAATATTTATATAACATATTTGCATTTTTTTAAAGTTTATATTAAAAAAGACAATTAGATTACTTCAAATGTGTATAAATCTTATAAAAGTATTATCAAATAATTACATCCTGTGATAATTTATTATTATCCAGATTTGTACTATTTTACAGACATGTTATTGATACACTAAATAAATTTGAAATTATTTTTTTGTTATATTTAAATATTGCACATTATTTTTCTATAAATGTAATCAGTGTTGGGAAAGTTCCTTTTTAAATGGAACTCGTTCCGTTCCCCGTTCATTTTCTAA
>NW_026104390.1:0-476 GCF_025091365.1 Daktulosphaira vitifoliae
TAAATTTTGTTTGGACCAGCTTGAAGGGTCCCAAGTTTGTGCAACATTATCATAGGATTATACAAGATATCCTACCAGATTTTGACATCATGCATAACTTTTGATTCAGTAGAACATTGTGTTTGTTTTAATTTTTAATAATTTTTACAGTTTTGGACCAAGTTAAAAATATATTTTTAACGTAAAAAAACCCAGCACAGGGGGATCGCGGCACAGTGGTGACCTGGCATAGTTGAATTAAGTATAATGATATCTGACAGTGATTAAAATCACTATCAAAAAAAAACGCTTCGATACAAATCTTTAGATACNAAAACGCTTCGATGCAAATCTTTAGATAGTGTTTAATTTTAAAAAATTAGTGGACTATTCCAAAAGCTACATGATCTGCTAGTTCATTATTAATATCCTAATTAAGATAAAGTATGTAGAATGAAAAAGGGATTATTAAAAAATATTATTTCTCATAAAAAAAT
>NW_026104390.1:565-870 GCF_025091365.1 Daktulosphaira vitifoliae
AATGTAAAAAATAAAATCGAGAATTTTCACACAATAATAGCATTTGGTAGCCATTTTCACCGTGAAGATAAAATAAAGTCCGAAATTTTTTTTTTTCATATTGATGTATATTACATTAGCTTTAATTTAAGATATATATAAAAGTGTCAGACCTTCCGGAACATTTTCAAAAGTGAAGTTGAAAAAATTAATTTTTTGTGAAAAAGTTTTTATTTTATATCCCACCTTGTGGGCAGGTAAAGGGTTAAATTTATGAAAAAAATATACCAAATTAAAGGTAATAATATTATGCATCTATATAAAAA
>NW_026104391.1:0-870 GCF_025091365.1 Daktulosphaira vitifoliae
TTTTATAAAATATGTTTGGAAAAAAAAGTTAATTTCCAAACTTCTTTATTCAGTATTACTAAATTGACAAAAATTAATAGATACTCATTGAATATATATATAATTTTCCAAAGGTTTTTTTTTTAATAATAATAATTATTTCTAAAACAATTTAATCATTATCATTTAAAAATATATTTCTAACATTATTATCGACCCTCCCCATAATGTACTATTGTNATTAGTATCGAACCTCCCAATAATGTATTATTGTTTGTGTAATTACTACTATTAATACTAATATGCAAATAAAATATATAATATAATTAGTGAATTTAACAAATATAATAAATTTTAATTATGATGAATAGTTGTTAAAACATACATGATAAATAAACAGCTATTATTTAAACTTAAAAAAAATATCTTAATAAGGTTTCAAACAAATTTAACTAGTAATTTACATAAATAAAGTGGTATACTTTTTTAATGACCACATTTTTTTCCGGATAATGTTTAATTATTATAAAGCAAATATACCTTGAATAATATCTATATTGATGGTAATTTATTGAAATTTTAGATATTTTAAAATAATATTTTAATAAATGTACTTACGACTGGATTAATTCTGAATGTTCAACAGCAAACAATCTTTATCGTACTGCATTTAATAACTCTTGAAAATTATATTGGATTATATTAAAAAAAAGGGCATCATCATATATANATATTGGATTATATTAAAAAAAAGGGCATCATCATATATAATTTAATGTACATTTCATGAAACGTTGAAAACTTGCTAGAATAATTATTTAGTCCTTATACACAAGAAGAAAGAAAATTGCTTTTATTAAAAAGTATGAAATAACTTCAATTTACTAAGAA
>NW_026104392.1:0-196 GCF_025091365.1 Daktulosphaira vitifoliae
AAAAAGTAAAACATCATTAAACAAAGATCTAAATGAAAAACAACTTAAAATTTAAGAAAAACAACATGTTTACACATAAATCGACTTTGAAAGTCGTTAAAATTTTAAAGTGTACGAAAAAGTGAAACATCATCAAACGACATTCTAAGTAAGAATAAACTTAAAATTTAAGAAAAACAACATGTTTACACATAAA
>NW_026104392.1:592-869 GCF_025091365.1 Daktulosphaira vitifoliae
AAACATCATTAAACAAAGATCTAAATGAAAAACAACTTAAAATTTAAGAAAAACAACATGTTTACACATTAAGACACTTTGAAAGTCGAAAAAATTTTAAAGTGGACGAAAAAATGAAACATCATTAAACTACTTTAAAGTAAGAAAAAACTTAAAATTTAAGAAAAACAACATGTTTTCACGTAAAGACACTTTCAAAGTCGAAAAACTTTTAAAGTCGATGATAAAGTAAAACATCATTAAACAAAGATCTAAATGAAAAACAACTTAAAATTTA
>NW_026104393.1:0-869 GCF_025091365.1 Daktulosphaira vitifoliae
TTTTTTTTTAATTCTTCCCTACTGTATTAAATAGAAAGGGAACGGCCGCCGCCGTCGTAAACACTAATATTCGACGTGAGTCATTATTTTTAATGAAAAATAGTCTATAAAGCCCGGTGCCGTTTTTCGGATGTGAAAACATCACATGTAGATGTTAATAAATGTGAGTCACTGTAAAGACGCGGAGAACAATCGCGTTTTCTTCTGAAAACAGCGATGGTCTGCCAAAAAAATAAAACCAACTAAACTCGGTTCTTTTTACGAAATTCGTTTTCTGTACAAACGTGATGTATTGCGTCGCTTCGACGAATATCCTTGAACGGTTAAATAGATTCCGTTTGTGTACAAAAAAATGAGTGTGTGACGTCTAGAAAGGAGTTGCCGCGGCAGTGGGTTTATCTGCGATTCACCGCTACGGCTAACTAACGTCCGTACCCATCGCGTTACTGGCTCGTTAATCATATTTTAATTAAAAAATATAAAAAGACCGAGAATATCAACGGAAGGTCTACTCGTTTTGTACACAACCGTCGGATTTGTTGCAGGGAGCTGCAGTGTCTGTGTAATATGCGCTTTTACAGACGATATTATTATTATTATTAAGACTGTCTGACTGCTTGGCTCGGTTATTTAATTTTTTTTCGGGATCATTTATCATTTCGTACGAGATAGCCGGCAGACACACTCGTTGGCCGTATTTATTTTTTTCCTTCTACTCCGCTCCCGCCGAGCCGATCATAATTATTTCGGTTTTTCGACAAAAACAAAGATTTATTATTGTTCTTTTTCGTCGATGCACACAAAGACACGCGTTTTAATTACACGCGCGATTGTAATATAATGTAATTATAATTTAAAATTTGGTCGAC
>NW_026104394.1:0-394 GCF_025091365.1 Daktulosphaira vitifoliae
TTCATCCTGGTGTATTTCAACATACAATCGAAGCTAAAACCAGGCGCGGTGTAATAGTGCGCCGGGTCCAAATTGTATGTTAAATACAGATGTCGCGGAAGTTCTTAAACACATCAGCCAACAACAACACGTCGATCTTAAGATATAGGTCGCTGTACTCACCGAGGGTTGAGCAGTCGAAACGGTTCCACACCTCCGTGGCATGTCTATAGTCGTCGTCATCAATATTAGACTCACTCAACTGACTATAGAAAGCGTCCTGAGGTGGTAGTTCCGTTTCTTCCAATTTAGCCCAACTATCAGTGTACTCGTAGGGGTATACGCCCTTACGCGTCACCAACGGCATGTCTTCCGGGCGGAACACCTTGGCCGTCTCCCGGAATTTAACAAAGTC
>NW_026104394.1:504-869 GCF_025091365.1 Daktulosphaira vitifoliae
AACCGTATGGAGAAGTTATTGGTCACGTGTTTCGTGACCGAAATATACTTCTCCTCGGAATTCGGTATGACCGAAATCCTTTGGTCGTCGTACCCCAATTCAGTGACGATGAAATGCGCGTCGTAACCCGAAAGATTGTGCAAGAAGCACGGCACAAAATTGACCGTCTTTACTTTCAGGTTACATGCATTGCACAACGTCTGTCTGAATCGACCCGATAAATGGCAGTGGTCTGCGACTTTAGGGTTGGAATCCTGGAATGCCATGCGGCACAAGTCGCATAGCACTTTCTCCCCGTGCCTGCGCACATCATCGATAGACATTCGGATGGGAACGTTGGTTTTGCGCAACAATTTAGAAATGTT
>NW_026104395.1:0-869 GCF_025091365.1 Daktulosphaira vitifoliae
AGCGTACACATTACATTGAAATAGTGTAATTCAATTACTTAATATTAACGCTACAGGGTCTCCGTCAACAATTCCTACATAAGAAGGGGGTAATGAAACTTGACATAAACTAACCTGTAATGGATGGGGATGAATCCAACTTAAACTAACAACGTTTTCTAAGAATTTTTATAATTGCCTACCAGAGGCTTAGATAAGCATATTTCCGACATCAGTACTATATTATAACGCTCATAGGCGTCAGTATTTTATGAGAACAATGACAACGTCTCTCGTTATGGCATTATAATTTCTAAGAATTTTATCATCGGTTACCAGACGCATAGCTAAGCATATTTCCAACATCAAAGGTACCGCCATATTATAACCTACATTACCGTCTACATTTACATACCTATAACTAGCGGTATTACATTTAAAGTCGCACCCCCACCACAAACACTTCCGAGTCTTCACTGCGTTTAACATTAAATGTATACATTACATCGAAATAGTGTACGTCAAGTAGCGGCCGCCGTCACTACACTTGTCCTTGACTATTACAGAAGTTATAATTAATTGAATTATAGATAATAATTATAACGTCGTTACGGTGGTTACAATCAAGTAATTGTCATCGTCGAGAACGTCCTACATACAATCGTTCGTAATAACACTTCGGTGATAACACCTAAATGGTTAAACCGAATCAAGACAATTGGGCGTTAGGTGCGCATAATGGGTGAAACCCTTTTTTTTTCACAATCCGGCATGATGTGGACCGCTCTGGAACTACCACGAGGTATTGCTTCAGGGCGGCCCACGCCCTCTATAATTCACATCACCACGTTGTAAATCAGCCCGAAATTAATCAAGAGCTGATCCACAAC
>NW_026104396.1:0-869 GCF_025091365.1 Daktulosphaira vitifoliae
AAAAAAAAAATTGTCCCGACGACCTATTTTCTTTATGCAAATGGCAGCCGTAGTTAAAAAACATGCTATTTTTGTGTTCAAATTTTATTTTCGTTTGTTTATTTTAAAATAACTTATATGAATTTGCAATAATAATGAGTCCATCAAAAAATATAAAATTTTCATGAATCTAACTTACATAAAATATAAATTTATACTTATTTTGATTATTTTGCACCTTTAAAGTTAAGGAAACATTTTTGAATTTTTGAAAACTTGAAAATTTGTATAAAAAGTAGAACTTTTCCAATTCAAATTTTGAAAATGTTCCGGGAATACTGCGTATTTTAAAAATATCTTAAAATAAAGTATATTTTATGTACTAGAAGTTCAAAAAAAAAAAATTTGTACCGACGACCTATTTTCCATGTGACGTAGAACAAAAAATAGGATATGTCAGTATGTTTTTAGCGTTGATAATGGTAACATTGTTTCAGAAATATGTATCCGCGACTTTTCAGTAATTTTTTGTGGCTTTTGAGTTTAATATTTTTTAGTTTTTAAATGAATAACATTTTTAATATAGTTTTAATTTTACTTAAAAAATAGGAGTTTATTATGTTTCTTAAATAATCCATCAATTTTTTAAAATTAAACACTATCTACAGATTTCAATCGAAACATTTCTTATGATAGTAATTTTAATCACTGTGAAATATCATGTATACTTGTCCCAACTATGCCACGACTCCACTATGTTACTGTTTGTTTTAATTTAACATGTAAATATCTTATGTTAAATGTATATATTCAATGATACGTCAAAAGATCACAAATCGTATCTAGTCGAAGACATTACCCTCAAAAATTGAAAAAAATTCCCTCGTTCC
>NW_026104397.1:0-869 GCF_025091365.1 Daktulosphaira vitifoliae
GCTTCCCTCCACTTCACTCGCCCGCACTTAATCCTATATCTTACATCCTCGTCAAAACCACCATTGCACAACTGATCACAAATATTTAAAACTTTCCACCTCTCCTAACACGTCCTCACTTCTTGTCAATGATCTCTTCATTTTACCTACCACGTGTTCTCCTTTGTCAAACTTGTAATATAAATACTGTGTCTTACTCCTACTTATTTCCTCTTATTAACACTATATCGTCAGCGAACAATATATACCACGGTACCTTTACTTGTATTTCTTTAGTAATTTCATCCATCACTATAATAAATATATAAATATAGCAGAACCTTGGTGTACTCATACTCTTACCCTAAAATCTTCTGTCACTCCGCTACACTTTTTACCCTGGTAAAGGTACCATCATACTTCCCTTCTATTATATTAATGTATTTTTACAGAACCTCTTTTTCTCAATAAAGTATATATATATCAGAAAGACGCCCCAACGGCCCGAGTACTTCATAGTTACTCGGGTCGCCTTGGATGAGGCGGCTTCTACCCCGTGGAAAGCCAGTGTAAAAGGAGGTAGGCCGAGGCTACTCATCATTCAATAGCCTAGACCCGGAAAAGCAGGAATATGGAACAAGTGAAAGGAAAGTGGTCTGGGCCTAAGGGACCCACAACTGGTGACGAGGAGGCTCCCGTGTCGCGGGGGGACGGCGATGTTCACCCAACGCCAACCCGCAATAAACTCTTTTTCTCAAAAAAGTATACTTTAAAATCTTTCTCGGTACTCAATCATACGCTCTCTCCAAATCTATAAATAGCATACATAATTTTTTCTTCTCTTCCCATACTTTTCTATTAGTTGTCTCACACAAAATAATGGCTCCATT
>NW_026104398.1:0-869 GCF_025091365.1 Daktulosphaira vitifoliae
AAGCCAGACTCCAATCAAAGCACACTCATCTGTGATAAAGTTTCAAGGTAAACATTTTACAATTATAATTCCGATGTGCATTTTCAATTTATATAGCGAGGCGACTAACCGACATGGATGTAGTCGACGTTAATCATTACCAAGACGACAGGCCGTGACAACTGACCGGGTTCACAATTGACGTACACAAAACTTATCAAAAACGTGCACTGACTGCAAAAATCTATAGAAAAACCGTCAGCCTTTTTTTTTTCATTCGTTCATTTTGAGTATTTTTTTCGACCATTAAGTATGGTATCAATCTACAGAGTTATAGCCATCGGCTATAATGATTCTTTTAAGTCTTGAACAAATGAATTTTAAACCATGAAAAATAATTATTACATAGATACACTTTAAAAGAGATTTTCAATAAATATATATTTATTAAAGATTAATTTGAACTTTTTCTTTTGTGAGCTGACGATTGAAGTATTGAGGGTAAAAACTCTATACAACTAAGCGCGATAGAGACGAACCGATGTATCTTTCGCGCTTAGAACTTGTACGATTTCGTCTGATGTAGTTGGAACACCTATACATTGGTACAATGCATTAATGTTTGTCATTTTAGAAATTATAATTTATATAGGCTACCTACCTACTAAAAAACCCATTTATGCAAACTATATTAAATTAAACAATACCTATACACCATTACAAGTTAAACCATAAACGATTCTGATGTTTTCCTGCACTTTCATTACTTGTTGCTAATAAACCGCTTATAAAATGTCATTAATTATCTTAATTCCGTTCAGATGAACCAATTTGTACTCTCGAGGGACACATAAGCCAATTATAATTTATTTCTCTAAAAGTCCTACTTG
>NW_026104399.1:0-869 GCF_025091365.1 Daktulosphaira vitifoliae
AAGTAACAAATGTCAGAGTCATTAATGAGAGTAATGATTTCTTAGTTTTGGCAATTTATTTTCCACTTCAAGGTGGCGCCGACTTCAATAAATTCAATGAGTTTTTCCAAACTCTTGGCAACTGTTTTATTGTTTTATTATATATATTGTAGGTGGTGATTATAACGCCAAACATACCCATTACGGATCAAGATTTATTACCCCTAAAGGACGTGCACCATTAAAATCAGCTAATTACAACAAAGCTGAGTTTATTTCTACTAGAAAACCAACTTACTGCCCAAGTGACTCAAATAAAAATCCTGATCTTTTACACTTCTTCGTAATTAAAGGTATCTCTTCTAATTATGTTCAAGCAGAAGAGCTGGTAGACTTGTCGTATGATCACATTCCTGTGTTATTGACAATAAGTTCGAATGTCATATTAAAAAAGCGGAAAATTTTCATCACAAATAAACAGACAGACTGGGATATTTTCAGAATGCCCTAGAAAAAACTATCACACTTTCCGTACAGTTGAAAACAGCAAGTGACATAGAAACAGTAGTACATAAACTAACTAATGATATTGTCAAAGCGGCAAAAAAAGCTACTTTAGAAACCTGTAAAGACAGATATCACGAGACAACTTATCCAGTGGAAATAAAAGAACTTATTAAGTAAAAACGCAGAGCTAGAAGAAAACGGTACACTACCCATCATTTAGCAGATAAAACTGAATGGAATCGTTTATGCAAAGCACTATCAGGCACGTAGACATGGGTGGGCTTGGCTCCCCTTAGATTTAATATGACTTAGGGTCGGCCCCCCCCCCACAATTTAAAATTCAATTATTTTTACGAATTATCAAAAACGTGCTAGGCCTTATT
>NW_026104400.1:0-869 GCF_025091365.1 Daktulosphaira vitifoliae
AAGAAGAAGATGAAGTGGATTCTGATGAAAGTGAAAAAAACACATCATAGTAAAATTAATACCTTCTCAGCTTCGCATCGAAGCTAAAACATATTCCAAATGTCTTTTCTTATTCTGTAAATACAGAGTATTCCAACATGTTTTGACATCTTCAAAAACCTTTAATTCGTCAAATATTTTATGTTACTTTTTAGCTTCGATGCGAAGCTGAGAAGGTATTAATTTTACTATGATGTGTTTTTTTTGTGTCTGTTACCATTTTTTTTCAGCTTTCACCGAACCGAATTCCTTCAACGAAACGTCAAAAGATCACAAATCGTATCTAGTTGAAAAAATTTCCCTCGTTCCCCGTAAATGGGGGAAATTTCCAAAAAAAGTTACAAATTTAAAAATCCCTAATATTCGAAATTTCTTTTACTTAAAATTGCCATAACTTTTTTAAAAATAACCAAATAAATATAATTATTTTTTATATAGATGCATGATATCATTACCTTTCATTTGGTATATTTTTTTTATAAATCTGACCCTTACCTGCCCACAGAGGGGATTTAAAATGACAACTTTTTCACAAAAACTTTACTTTTTCATCTTAACTTTTGAAAATGTTCCGGAAGGTCTGACACTTTTATATATATCTTAAATGAAAGCTAATGTAATATACTTTATTATGAAAAAAAAAATTTGACCTCTGGACTTGTCTTTGTGGTGAAAATGGCTACCTAATGTTATTTTTGTGTGAAAATTCTCGATTTTATATTTTACATTTTTAACTTTATAATGCTGTAACTTATTGAAAAGTGTATGGATCAACACAAATTTTTTATGAGAAATAATATTTTTTTATAATCCCTTTTTCATTCGACATA
>NW_026104401.1:0-869 GCF_025091365.1 Daktulosphaira vitifoliae
AGCATTCTAAAGCATTCAAAATGATAGTACTACAGTACCAGAAAATATAGTAACCAAAATATTAGGTATGTACTGGAACAAAAACAATGATTCATAACAGTACATGGTAAAAGAATACAATAAACATGTTTCAATTACAAAACGTTTTAAAAAAAAATTTAATTAAAAAGTTATGGCAATTAAAAATCGGATGGGATAATAAGGTACCCAAAAATATAGAACGCGAGTGGAAAGAAAGCCGTGAAAAATTATGTGTAATAAACACATTAGTAATACCAAGGCGAGTAGTCGGTGACGGCAGTATAAGCGTGATTGAGGTACACGGGTTCGCGGGTGCGTCACTTACGGCGTACGGTGCATGCTTGTACTTACGGGTAGTACAAAACGATGGTCAGTGTGTTGTAAATTTAATTTGTTCCAAGTCTCGCGTCGCCCCACTCAAAACTGTGTCACTGGCGCGACTTGAACTGTTAGCAGCCGTGTTATTAGTACGTTTAGCAAATAAGTGTGGGCGCAGTTTGCGATTAAATATTTCTAATTATATTTATTGGTCCGATTCTACAGTGGTACTTTCATAGATAGCATCGCCGTCAACTAGGTGGAAAACGTTTGTGGCCCACAGAGTAGGAGAAATACACGAGCTCACATCCATTGCACAATGGCATCACATGCGTACTGCTGACAACCCGGCGGATGTGGTCTCACGTGGCATTTGCCCACTTCAATTAAAGAATTTAATAATGTGGTGGAGGGGCCCCAGTTGGTTAGTTAAGAAAAGTTCTGAGTTGCCCAGGTCAACTTTTGACGAAGATCGTCGAATAGAAATATCGGAAGAAAAGTGCACAACAACGCAAGTGTTGGTGTCGGCG
>NW_026104402.1:0-869 GCF_025091365.1 Daktulosphaira vitifoliae
AATACCTATCGTAATGGGAATATAAAATGACTTTTTATGTCATATTGGCATGATAATTGGAACATTAGACGAATTGGCATCAAAATTAGACGTCCTTAATGTGAAAATTCCTTTTTTCTAAAAATGATTGATGCTCATAAATATAAAAACTGTATATCATGCCTATATATTTGTTAATGTTATTCAACACATATAAGTGTAATATTGGGAAGAGCAATTGTCAGTATCTAATTTATTTCATTTATATTTTTTTAAAATTAAATTGATAAATGATGAACTAAAATTAATTAGACCATAATCTTCTAATAAAACGTTAATACTTTTTTTTCATTAAAATTATTCATAGATGCTTTGAATTATTTTAGAATAGTACAATTAATAGTTAAATTTTGATCTTATAATGTTGTATTGGATTACTTAAGTTATGTTTATCATATGTTTTCTATTAAACATATAGGATAATAACACTCGTCTACAATACGGGGTTAGATTATACATTGTAAGTGTAAAAAAAATATGTAATTGCGGTAGTAAAACGTTATTTGAATATTTAAAACTGTGAAATTGATGGAAAAAACTGTATTATAAACTGGCAAGTTAAACGTTTATAGAATACATAAACAGCGTAAAAGGGCTAACTAGAAAGGGTTTATATTAAGTTTAGTAAACAATAAAAATAATCGTACACGATGGATTTTTATTTTGAAACGTGTGTAAAACAGTAAGTGTGTCACAACTACTTTACAATTTTTATAATACTATATACATAAATAGACTTATCTATGTATATCTTTAATATCAGTAGAATGCATTTTATTATCATTAAAAAGTTTTAATCAAAATATTTCTTATTAGTATATAAAATTATT
>NW_026104403.1:0-869 GCF_025091365.1 Daktulosphaira vitifoliae
TATAAGTGTACCAATTAGTAACGCAACTATGGAAATGATTGGTAGAAATGCTCTTGGTATAAAATTTAATGCACAAAATGGTGTCAAGCATGAATTCATAGAAAACTTGTTTAATACTATGACGGTTGGTAACAATATTTTTTATTTTAAATAATGTAAAATAATTATATTTTCATATAATTTTTATAATCTCAAAAAGGTCTGGGAGTATAGGATAACACATCCCTGGTATTTAAACAAAACTATTTTTCAATTTTCTACACTGAAACATAAACATGATCGTAGTCATAAAATCATTAATGAATTCACGGACAATATAATAAAAAGTAAATTAGCTGAAATTCAAAAAAACAAGGAATGTATAAACAACGACGAAATAGAACAAAAAAATATATCAACCAAATCCAAAACGTTTATAGAGATTTTATTACAGAATTTCCAAAACATGTCTCATAAACAAATTCGAGATGAAATCATAACTATCATGATTGGTTAGTATAAAAAATACAAACAATAATGTGCTTCAAGTCAAATAATTTATNCATAACTATCATGATTGGTTAGTATAAAAAATACAAACAATAATGTGCTTCAAGTCAAATAATTTATCCATTTTAAAATTGAAATTTTATATTTTCAAACAAAAAACCCCTTGAAATTACTTTTTTGACATTAAATCATTGAAAATTAGTATTTAATAAGAGACATTTTATCAAATCTATCTTTTTTCATCATTTAATCGAATGTTTATAATTAATATTATGTTACATGTGTGTGCTGATTTTTTTTATATGTTTAATTAATTAAAATTAAAATTAAATTTAAATTTAAATATGTTCTTTCAACTAAATCTATCCATTCAATCAGGC
>NW_026104404.1:0-869 GCF_025091365.1 Daktulosphaira vitifoliae
AGATACTATTTTGCGTCAATTTTGCGTATATTTATTTAAGAGTTTCATTTGATATTAAACAATTAATTTCAGAAACACAGAATATTTGCATTATATTTTTAAATAATAGAATAATATTCTTATTTTTGAAATACTTTAATATTTGTTATATACAACTGATTAAATTGTGTGTTTTTTATATAAATTACGCATCTAAATGTTTTTCATGAAAAGCCAAAGTTTAATATAAATTAATCATGCTGCAATAAATCATTTATATTAATAGAAAAATAAATTTTATACTGGATACTTATAGCTTGTAAAATAAAAATTTATACTTTACCTNGATTGTAAAATAAAAATTTATACATTACCTTTAACTTTTATTCAAAGCCATCCCTATGTCAGCGTTGGTGATGACACATATGTCAATAAACATTATTTTATAAGTTTCATTGACCACTTTTCAATATGTAAAGGTGTTTCAAAAATATCACGTACCAAAAAAAACTTAAAAATATTAAAAATAATTTTAATTTCATATTTTNTAAAATATTAAAAATAATTTTAATTTCATATTTTTAGTTTCAGGACGGTCTTTATGAGTTCTATATACTAATTTACTGAAGAACTAAGTACGGCTGCACTTAATGAAAGCTTTTAAAAATTAGAAGCACTATTAATTATATATCTATACATAACATAATAGAAATTTGCCGTTTTTTAGCTTCAAGTTTATTTTTGTAATAATATCATTTTACTTGCATGCCAGAAACCATAGGTAAATTGTCAAGTAAATTAATAAATTTAAAAATTTGACGAAAATAAAACTTATATCAATCTGTATTATTCAAACTATTAAAAACAGTCGAGGAAGATGTTAGCTTGTT
>NW_026104405.1:0-868 GCF_025091365.1 Daktulosphaira vitifoliae
CCTTGGATATCACTGTACTGTAGTCTTATTTAAATACTCCTAAATTATGTAAAAAAAAAATATCAAAATTAAAATTGTATACGATTTGTGTATAGGCTCGTAGTTTAAATAGAACTATGGTACAGCGAGGTCCAAGGTATAACATTCTTCCCTACTTTTTTCAAATAATATAAGTCATTTTTAAATTATCTAAATTTTTTAAATTTAGAAAATCGCCAACTCCCTATTAATCGAAAGCAAAAGGTTTTCCCTAATGGTACGTTAATTATTGAAAATGTCGAAAGATCATCTGATCAAGCAACATATACGTGCGTAGCAAAAAATTCACAAGGCCATACTGCAAAAGGAAACCTAGAAGTTCAAGTTATGGGTAAGTAAATTATTTTATAAATTTTTTACTATAAAATAATTATTTTCAGGAATTTTAATACCAGTGGATTCATATTTACAGATGTTTTAGGAAAATGTTTTATTAAGGTCCTAAAACATACTTTTTAGTTACTAATTTACTGAAAATTGAATATTATTGAATGTTATATTGAATTATATATTAAATGTTACAAAATAATTGTTTGGTAGCACACGAACATTGCTAAAAAATGCAATATTTTTAATGATTATTACAATCAAATTTATAGGAATATCCATATGATTAAAAGTATTTATTAATTTAATTATTATTTAAGAAAACTGAATGATAATTATTTTATTATAGAGTACTATGACATAAATAAACAGGATTATATTTCATATAATAATCCAGATTTGTTGCTTTAAAAAAATTGATAACCTAAAAACTTCGTTTGTTATTATCATTTTAGTTTAATTTGATTACTATGAACATAGTGACATTTAAAATTTAAAAATA
>NW_026104406.1:0-868 GCF_025091365.1 Daktulosphaira vitifoliae
AAAAATTAAACCATTAGATATTAGAAATTTTTAAATAATATCTCAAGATTACCCTACTTTAAAAAGGCATTTTGTAAAAATGAAATAATTAAACAGAAATAACAGAATTTAACAATATTATTTACATGTATACATGTATATATGTATACAGTGAATATAAATTTGTTTGATTATTAAAAATAATTGCATTTTTTTAATTTTTTCTATGTAGTACTGTATTATATTCAATTGTTTATACGTTTGATTTTTAGATTCTCTATTAAAACCTGCAATAACATCCTCATATTAATATTTTGAAATCATTTTTAGATTTATTATACTTACTATATTCTCTCTATTAAAAATAATGAAAATGTAATATCAATGGAAATATAATGTCCATTGATGTTACATTAGCAGATACTAATGAATGCTTCCCCTCCACTAACATTTTATTATAAAACAGCGTATAATAAAATAAAAATTATAAGTGCGAAAAATTATTTTTCACTTCTCGATATTTATTGCTTTAATATGGCTCAGGTCAATTTAATACGTAAAGATTCTTTTTGTTCTTAATACTATTATGAGTAGCTTTTGTTGACTTAAAGTCGTTGTGAATATTTATTTAATAACAACAGATACTGTATTATTCACTTTTTTTAAATCGTCTATTAATATTTTAATTTCGGATATCCACATTATTTTACTTTGATTTCCTATTTAATAATTAATTTCACAAGGGCTGCAAATGTTTTTTTGTTGCTCTTGGCTCTTTAAGGTCTATTAAATTATACTGGTTACAATTAATATGAAATAGATAAATCATTAATTAATTTAGAATTTAAGGGAAAACTGACATACTTTACTTTAAATATGTTTGATCTCA
>NW_026104407.1:0-298 GCF_025091365.1 Daktulosphaira vitifoliae
GACACTTGTTAAATGTTGCCATACGAGCGACATATGTACTAAACGATATATGATTAGGAGTTTTAATTTGACGGACCATTTTTAGTAAATATTCTAGTAAATTTTCGGCTTTCATACTAGAGCTAATTGCAGAGGGTGAAGAACCGTACAAGCCACAAACATCATACGCTGAAGAGAGAATATTCATAAAACATACAAGAGATACAAACACGTACATTTTGAATTACCTGAACTGTCTCTAAAGAAGTGACATTGAGGACTTTTACGCTTGTGTTCCATTATCGAATCTTCACCGCGT
>NW_026104407.1:481-868 GCF_025091365.1 Daktulosphaira vitifoliae
CGTCCATTTATATGGAAACCCCTATAACGTATAGCGCTATGCATATATCACGGTGAAATTATTAACTAATTTAAACTCGATAGCAATAATTAGTCTAAAAGATAAATATGGTACAAACGGTTGTAAACACGTTTAGAAGGGGTTCAAACAGGATGAACAGGGATTTGAATGCGTTCAGACAGGTTTTAACATGTTCAGACTTGTTGAATCGAGATTATACGATTCCAGGATACGCTGTTTGGTAAATCGATACAGTGTCCCTACTACTTTTATATACAGCCTACTACATGCCATAGAATCTATTTTGTTAATTTTGTTTGGATAACGTTTTATATTCATAATCGATTCAAAAAAAATCCGTGCTTTTGGGATAATGGCGTATAAAAA
>NW_026104408.1:0-868 GCF_025091365.1 Daktulosphaira vitifoliae
CACATCCAGGAGTTAAAGCCACAGTGAAGCTTGTAAAACAGCGGTTTGTGTGGCCAGGAATTGACGCAGATTGCAGACATTTGGCACGTGCATGTGTCGAATGTCAACGAGCCAAAATCACGCGACATGTCACAGCACCCCTTGGGTCATTTTCTCTACCGTCTCGAAGATTTGAGCATGTTCATTTAGATTTAATAATTATGCCTTATTCCGAAGGATTTCGTTACTGCCTCACGTGCATCGATAGATTTACTCGATGGCCTGAAGTAGTTCCATTGGAAAATCAAGAAGCGGAAACTGTAGCACGAGCCTTCTATACACATTGGATTGCAAGATTTGGTACCCCTCTTCGTATCACAACAGATCAAGGAAGACAATTCGAGTCATGCCTTTTCAAGCAACTTAATTACCTGACTGGTACGAACCATCTTAGAACTACGGCCTATCATCCTTCAGCAAATGGCATGGTGGAACGATCCCATCGGCAGCTTAAAGCCGCTATTAAATGTCATCAGAATAATCGATGGACAGAAACTCTTCCGACAGTCTTATTGGGTATCCGAGCAGCTTGGCGTGACGATCTTAAATCCACCTCGGCAGAATTAGTCTATGGAGAGCCACTTAGACTCCCTGGTGAATTCCTCACGTCAAATAATAATACCGCCAAGTGCGACGACGCAGCTGAGTTTATCAAAGACCTTCGACATCACATTCAGCAGATCCGACCAGTCAATGGTACACGACATGGCGAGAAGAAAAATTTNGGCAGATCCGACCAGTCAATGGCACACGACATGGCGAGAAGAAAAATTTCGTTTTCAAGGATCTAGCAACCACAGAGTACGTATTCATTCGACATGATGGGCCC
>NW_026104409.1:0-868 GCF_025091365.1 Daktulosphaira vitifoliae
TTTCAAAAAGTTATAACATAAAGTTAAAAATGTGAAATACAAAATCGAGAATTTTCACACAAAAATAGTATTTGGTAGCCATTTTTGCCGTACAGACAAAATAAAGTCCAACATTTTTTTTCCATGATAAATTATATTACATAAGTTTTAATTTAAGGTATATATAAAAGTGTCAGTATTTCCGGAACACTTTCAAAAGTTAAATTGAAAGAATTTTTTGTGAAAAAGTTGTCATTTTAAATCCCTCCTGTGGGCTGGTAAAGGGTCAGACATAAAAAAAATGTACCAAATGATAAGTAAATACATTATGCTTCTATAAAAAAAAGTATTTATTTGGTTATTTTTAAAATCTTGAGTATTTCTGTTAATAAAGCCTAATATTTCATAGCATTTATTTAATTATGAGTTGTGATGAAATTTATAAGATAAATCCGGTTCAAAATGTACACCTAAATCATTAATAACAGTTTCTCTACTTAATTTAATATTATTTAATTAGTAATTGAAAAATATTGGGTTTTTTTGTACGAGTAAATGAAACTAGTTTGCACTTATTAATATTTAGAGGATGGCAATTTTTAATACTCACCAAAAAAATGTGTATAATTTTTTTTGTAATACCTCAACATCTGAAAAAGATTTTATTGAGCAAAATAATTTAACATCATTTGCAAAAAGTAANAACATCTGAAAAAGATTTTATTGAGCAAAATAATTTAACATCATTTGCAAAAAGTAATATATTAACGTCGGTATCTATTAACTGTGGGAAATCGTTAAAAAAAAATAAGAAAAGTAGTGGTCCTAAATGCGATCCTTGTGGGACGCCTGATAATACGTGAAAATCAGCAAAAATGTGAAAAGATAG
>NW_026104410.1:0-867 GCF_025091365.1 Daktulosphaira vitifoliae
AACTTATTTCGCTAAATTATTGATATTTTGTCAACCATTGAATTATTAAAAAATGTTGGAGAAAAAAGAGGTAGAGGAAGTCTAAAACAGAGATGGAGGGATGTAATTGAATGCGATATGAGGACGGCTGATGTGATCGTGTCAAGTGGAAGTTTAGGATAAGGGTGGCCGACCCCAAGTAGTTGTGATTATAAGCCGAGGAAAAAGAAGAAAGAAGAAGATTAACTTTTTAACAATATAATAATAATAACAAATTAATTGAACTATTAACTCATTGACTTTTTTCAATTAACTTAGTTTTGACAAGTAAAACACTAGCTTGGCCAGCCTTTATTTCAGTAAACTAGAAACTATCAGCAATACAATGACCAGCATAAAATACTATCATTTAAAACACGCGCTCATACCAACGTAATTATACAACAAAAGTTTTATTACAATTTTACTAAAACTTAATCAAATGTATTTTAATTAAAATAGCTGAACTATAAAGAAACGATTTTTTTTAATAAAAACGTTTCATTCTTAAAAAGTATAAAAAAAACACTTAAAATATAAATATTGCTAGTGATATCTCGTACCAATAGGAACGCAGGACTTATATAACACCAGCATAAGCGCCAAAATAAACCAGGTTTGTGTCCTATCATCATTTCAATGTCGTTAGCAAATCTGTCAACGCCGTAAACCCAACAAACTGCAGCAGCTTCGACGAACACAACAAACAGTATAGCGATGCCAGGTCCAAATACATTCAACAAATTTATCAAGTAAACTCCTCCCTAGGAAAAACAGGTCATTATCAATATCTATACCCAATAACTATTATTTTTATTATAAATTATCAATGAAAATTAGGTTGTGAAT
>NW_026104411.1:0-867 GCF_025091365.1 Daktulosphaira vitifoliae
AGTGATTTTAATCACTGTCAGATATCATTATACTTGATCCATCTATACCACGTCATCACTGTGCCGCGACCCCCCTGTGCTCGGTTTTTTTTACTTAAAACTATCATAACTTTTTGAAAAAAGATGAAAAAATTAACTTTTTTTATATATCTAGAAGATATTGTACATAAAATCCAATTAACATAGCTTTCGATAAAAATAGTCAAATATCTACACTATACAAAACTAAATCAAATTATAGCTTATTTAATTTATCTAATTTTAAAGCATCTTTATGGTTTTCAAAAAGAAAGACGTGATTTTATAACACAAGACAGGATTAAAATGAAATAATTATGATTTTAATGACTGTCGGATTCGCATTAAACCTAAAATAACTTTATATATTATATATGAAGTTTTAAACATTTTTACATTTATAATAAATTAATCATATTTCTGTAAATTAATATTAGAAAAAATATTCAAATTGTTAATTAATTATGGCATTAAAAATGTTAAATTATTAATCTTAACAAGTTTTCTCAGCTTGTATTTTTAATAAGTACATTTTTAGAATATTATTGAACACCATAAACCATTTCTTTTTTAACAGAATTATTTTAAAAGGTAGAATTATAACAATAAATAGAATTATAAAATTTTACATATTAGCCAATAAAGTAATATAAATACCATTATTACGTTATAAATAAAAAAAAATTAATACTTAAGTTGTCCGAGATTATTTAAAACAATCATATATCAACAAATATTTTTTCGTAAAACATTCTTACGCATAAAATATATGAAAAATAGTTTGAAATCTAATTTATAATACTTGACAAAATTGAATGTAAATTCTTAAAAAATAAATATACGTTTGTG
>NW_026104412.1:0-867 GCF_025091365.1 Daktulosphaira vitifoliae
CAAATTGAAGCAGAAAATTATAACACGAAAAAATTTATTTTTACATAAAAGTAACATATTTAGTTTAACTTCAAAAGCTGTTTATACATAGCACACAAGTTGTCATCACACATTTTTTTATCAAGTAATTATACAAACTATTATTTAATATATATTTAAAGATACAGGATTTTCGAAACATTTTCAAAAGTCAAGTTGAAAAAGTTCTATTTTTTATAAGTATATTTAAGGTTTTGTGTCCCTCCCCCCTTTATATGGAAAATGTCAGATTTTTAAAAAAGTAATGAAAGTTCTTTAAAAAAATATATTTAAAAATGTCGATATTTACCAATTTTAAAAGTCTTTTCATTTACGAATTTTAAATCCTTTCCATTAGGCATATAAAAGTAAATTTTCTAAAAAAAAATTACCTAATGAAACGAATAAAAATATCAATTCAGTGAGAGCTGAGAAAAGTTGGTGAAGACGCAAAACATTAAAATAATAGTAAAATTAATGATTTTTATTACAAAACTTTTAAAATCACAAATAATTGAAAATAAATTATTTAAAAACGGTTTAAAAAATATTGTTAAGCTTATTTTCCACGTATTGTGATTCGTCAAATTGAATTTAAATAAAGTAATAAGACACCTTTCACAGATATTGTGAATTCTTTATCTAACACCATCTACTTACTCCAATGATTTTCACGTATATAGAGATTTGTGTATTCCCGGTACCAAAAAGGGTAAAATTGAATTTTATCACGAAATCAGTTACCTGACCTTTTAGCACCATTAATACTAGGTAGATGGATAAAATAAAATAAAACTTTGAATAGCGCTTAAAATATACGAATACGAGCATAAAAGAAATCCTTACCCC
>NW_026104413.1:0-867 GCF_025091365.1 Daktulosphaira vitifoliae
CTATTAATATGACAATCGGTTGTCTCCCCGCCCTTGACACCGAGATAAGGCCGCCGCCGAATATGGATTACTGATATTGCGTTCTGTTCGGTATCCGACGTACACCTCATCTGGTGTGTGTGTTTTTTCTTGTCTGTGCTGTTTTTACGACGGACACGGTAATTGGTTTTTCGCTGTGCACGAGATTTATTCTGTTCGTTTTAACGCGGATTGTGGAACCAGTCTTTACGGTTTTTGTGCGGAACGGTACCCATAAGCATAAGAATATAGAGATATATATGCGTATATAAAGATATACCTTAATCTGAAAGTGGAATCTACCCACATAAACTTAACTCTTTTATTTTTTTTGTTGTATGGTGTTCGTCAGTTTACCTAAACGACGCATTATGTTTAATAAAAGTATTAAAACAGTGTTATTATTATTTTAATTATATTTAAAGATGATTTTTTACTGTAAACTATAAATGGGTTAAATTTACGTAAATTTCAATGAAATAATATATTGAAATCTTGAAAAAAAAACAATACAGATTATTTTTAATTCTGTAAACATAATTAAAATTATTTTTATGCCATTATTTTATCATAATAAATATAAAATATACGAATGATAAAAATTTAAAGTCTTTTTAAATATTATTATTGATGTGAATTAATTTATATTTATAAAAAAAATGTATAGTTTTCTAATGTATTAAACATAAATAATCAACTTTTAAAATTAAAATCAAAATAACATTTATTTTGAATTTTATACATTTAATGTATAAATGTAATAAATATTATATGTATATATATTATAATGTCTTGAGTGGCGTAATTAGGGTTTCGTTTTGAGGGGATATACATAAAAAAGTTTTCAAA
>NW_026104414.1:0-867 GCF_025091365.1 Daktulosphaira vitifoliae
AAATTTTTTTTTTTCATAGTATAGCTGATGACTTGCTCTACAAGCCATATGGATGAATTAACGTGTAATTTTGCGTAATTTTTAGTTAATCTCTTTAAACTAGCAAACTAGAGAAAAAAACGAAAAAATTCGAATTTTTTTAAATTATAAATTTGTTAAATTCCACAAAAATAAAAAAAAAGTTTTTTTTTTCTTTTTCATATGAAAAAGGATATCTTTTTTAATAGGAAAAAAAAATTTAATTTTAAATTAGTTTTTAAGGCATAAAAAAAATGTACAAAAATAAACTCAAAATTACTGAAAATACGTAATAATTTTAGAAGTATAACATTAAAATAGCTCTACACCTTCACTAAATCAACTTATGCCCTTGAAATTTGTATTAAAACCCTTAAGTATGATATTAATATGTTTTGCTAAAAAAAAAAATTTTAAGTGACTTTTAAAAAATGATACTTTTGGCCGCCTAAATCGGCGTTTCATTCCACTGTGTGTCGGTTTGATCGAAACAGGTCGAGTGAGTCCATCCCTGGGTCTCTCCTGGTGTCCTTCTTATAACCCCTTCCAAAGACGCACTTATTCATCGTGCGGCTTTCATTTGCTTTATATTTTTTAGGAATTTTATGATTTGAATAAATGGAAACATTTGATTTTTGAAGGGTGCAAGTGCAGTGAAAATAAAGAGCGGATGACTATGGCGCGATTGTGTCAAATATGAGTTATGTAGTGAATCAAAAAAAGAGAATATATATAATACTTTATTGTATTAAATGATATAAAAAGGGGTTATTAATTTAGGGAGCTACTTTGACAGTTGCTTAAAAGAAATAAGTTAAATAGAATATGACGGGATTTGGGTTCTTATTT
>NW_026104415.1:0-867 GCF_025091365.1 Daktulosphaira vitifoliae
TAAACTTTATTTTACTATATTTATAATTAATTAACTATAAAATTTATTCTTAATTTTAGCAAAGCTAAAATTTGATTTGTATCAATATTAAAAATTTGTTAAAAAAAAGTGCAATTATTAAATTTTTATTTTATGTGTAAATTAATAAATTTTTGTTTATTCAAAGGTGATTACTTGTATAACTGCAGTATTTGTAATAAAGGGTTTGCAACCAAAGGAAAATTTAATTTTCATATGAAATCACATCAAGATGCAACATATGAATGTTTAGTGTGTAATAAACGATTTTCTACTCAACAATACTTGACATATCATATGAAAGTTCATCCAGATCAGGTTATTATAATTCTATATAGTATAAACAATATATTATAGATGTTTGGTCAATTTACATAATTATAATTGTATAAACCACAATTCATAAAAGTATAATCAAAAGGAAATTTTCTGTCATTCTTCCTTTATAAATTTTTAATGATACTTAATTTTTATAAATTTTCTGTTTATAGTTAAATATTGAATTTTGAAGAACTATTCTTGTATTTAATATGAATACTTTAAGACTTTATTAGTTTCTATAGATAATATATTTCTTGTGTTTCTCTTTATATACTACAAAATAATTATAATTTTAGGATACATTAGGATTTCACTGTGATATATGTAAATCAGTATTTAAACAAAAAAAATCTTTACTTGTACATAGAAAACAAGAACATCCATTTTCAATGTTTAAATGTCCTTCTGTAGGATGTGATAAAGAGTTTACAACAACTCAACTGCTTAATAGGCATACAAAAAGATTACATGAAAGTAAAGACAGGTAATAGAAATTAACTTAAAATAAGATTAAATAGTTTAAAAACA
>NW_026104416.1:0-867 GCF_025091365.1 Daktulosphaira vitifoliae
AAAACTAATTTAATCCTGTATCACTAACACCATTATCACATGTTGGATAGAAAAATTCAAAATAATTTGTTTGAATGAACACATTTACCCTCATATTTTTTAATAGTAATAAATTGTTTACCTAACTAAAATCGTAGTTCCAATGTGAATTTTTAAGTCTGGTTATCACTCATTTTTATTTGAAATTGATATTTATTCTTAAATTAACAATAATGATAAGTTTTTATTATCCTTCTATTTCCCGAATTTAATATGCTACAAAGGGTGGTGGCTCTCTTTCACATAGTCAAAAATAATTCTTGGCTAAGCCAATGATGAACAGGACGGGTATTATGGCCGGCTTGCACCAGAGACTGGTTATCGCCAATGAGAAAATCACAAATCTTGTTGGCAGCATGGTGATCGAAACCGGGATACCGTGCGCCAATATTTATGTTTCTACTCACATATAGGCCAAGCTGACCCTTTCTTCTTAAATTAAAGAATATTGAACTTCATTTTTTTTATAAAACCTCATAAATTAAATTTATTTAATCTATTATTATAGCCTTATATGACTTGTATTTTATAATTAAATTTCAAATAATTAAAATAGAATTACTTAAATTAAAAAAAAGTAATATGTAAACAAAAATAAGTAGACGCATTATTTGAAAAAAAAAAATCAAAATAAAAGATATTTAATACTTTTTATAAAATAAAAATATAACCATATATATATATATATTTTTTTTTTTAATTATAAGACTTTTGAAAACCAATCTGCTTCACTTAAAGAGCTCATGAAGACAAGCTTAGATAAATGTTTCCCTGTTAATCTGTTTCTTGCCTTGGATATTGTTTGACCAGTTTTGGAAAATAAGCGTT
>NW_026104417.1:0-867 GCF_025091365.1 Daktulosphaira vitifoliae
AATCATTTTATAATTACCGTTGACCATAAATGTTTCCAACTATTTCTACATCTTTCGCCCAATTTGTTTGTGAATCATTGATTACAAACTTTACTTTTTGTGGAGATTTATAATATTTATAAGAGCAAACAATATCTTTCTAACAAAAAAGACAATTTTAAAATATTTTTGTTTTTATTAGAATTAACCAATATATATTATCAACTTCATGACAAAATTACAAAACACAATTTTTTCAATTATTTGTAGGGAAATCAAAAATACACTATTTTTATATAGATTAAAAGAGAATTTTATTATGTTTAATGCCCAATTACTACAAGAAAAATTTAAGATTTTTTATTTTGGTATACGTAACTCCATCCTCTTTAATTTATGTATTAAAAACTTGACTAGTTTTTTTGTAAAACGCAGGTTCTGTCATGTAAATGATAATAAAATAATATGCCTACCTTATAAAATTTATAACATTATCTATTTTTTGAAATAATTCTCCAACTTCATTATTTTTTCTAAAATAGCATATAACACCTTCTTCGTGTTTACACGTTTCCATGAACACTGCTTCTTCAATAGCTGTTACTTCTTGTTCTGGGGTACGATTATTTTGGCGATCATTCTCAGTAATAATATGGGAAGTGCAAAGTTTATTCGCATCTTCATGTAAATCCATACTTTCCACAGAAATCCTGTCGCCACCATTCTCTTGTTTAACTGCCAACAAAACTTCTATACCAGCTACTTTGAGCTCTGGGGTACAATTATTTTGGCGATCATCCTCAGTAATAATATGGGAAGTGCAAAGTTTATTCGTATCTTCATGTAAATCCATACTTTCCACAGGATTCTTGTCGTCGCCACTTTCTT
>NW_026104418.1:0-867 GCF_025091365.1 Daktulosphaira vitifoliae
TGTTGATCCATACACTTTTCAATATGTCATAGCATTATAAAGTTAAAAATGTAAAATACAAAATCGAGAATTTTCACACAATAATAGCATAAGATAAAATAAAGTCCGAAATTTTTTTTTCGCATAATAAAGTAAATTACATTAGCTTTAATTTAAGATATATATAAAAGTGTCAGAGTTTCCGGAACACTTTCAAAATTTAAGTTGAAAAAGAAAATTTTTTGTGAAAAAGTGGTCATTTTAAATCCCCCCCTGTGGGCAGGTAAAGGGTCAGATATAAAAAAAATATATACTAAATGATAGGTAAAGACATCATGCATCTATAAAAAAAAAATTATATTGATCCATACATCTTTCAAAAAGTTATAGCATTATAAAGTTAAAAATATAAAAAAGAATTTTTTTACAAAAATCGTATTTTTTTTATAAACTTTGATGTCTGTTTTCACCATGAAGATAAAATAAAGTCCGAAATTTTTTTTTTNATTTTCACCGTGAAGATAAAATAAAGTCCGAAATTTTTTTTTTTCATAATAAAGAACATTACATTAGCTTCAATTTAAGATATATATAAAAATGTCAGACCTTCCGGAACATTTTCAAAAGTTAAGTTGAAAAAGTTAATTTTTTGTGAAAAAGTTGTCATTTTAAATCCCCCCTTGTGGGCAGGTTAAGGGTTAAATTTATGAAAAAAATATACCAAATGAAAGGTAATGATATTATGCATCTATGTAAAAAAAAATTATATTGATTCGATCATTTTTAAAAAAGTTATGGCACTTTTATGTAAAAAAAATTGAAAAAATTTCGAAAATTAGCGATTTTTAAATTCGTAATTTTTTTGGAGGTTTCCCCCTTTTACGGGGA
>NW_026104419.1:0-867 GCF_025091365.1 Daktulosphaira vitifoliae
AGGCAGAAACACGTTTTGCTAAAAATGATTCTATTGCTGCATAAGTGGGCAATTCATTATTTGTTTGTTGCAGTTGCCATTTTCCGGCAGTAGTGGCATCTAACTGACTACAAATAAGACTTACTAGCCAGGCATCTTAATGCTGAACTGGCTGCTCGAGTGCTTTTAGTGCACGAACATGTGAAGCAATATGATGATGCAATTTCCGTAATTCTACAGCTGAAGCTTGATGCACTTTTGGAGAATGAAGTAATGCTCTTATGTGAGTTTGTATAGTGAGCCCTTTGTTTTCATACTGTCTGACTAATTCAGAATAAGCCTCTTGATAGTTGGCAGAAGTGATTGAGTAGTTTTTAATGACATCTGAAGCAGTTCCAGTTAAGCTTGACTTTAAATAATGAAATCGTTGTACATCAGTTATTTTTAAATTATCGTGAAACAAAGCATTAAATGTATTGATAAAATCTGGCCAATCGCGAAGATCTCCACTAAACTTTGGTAGATCAATTGCAGGGAGTCTCATAGATTCAATGTGAGATGCTTGCGTTGAATTAGAAGTACTTATGACTTCAGTGACCGCAGATTTGTCCAATAAGTCCACCATAGTGGCCTTTAAAGTACAGATTTGATCTTCGAGCAGTAAATACTCATTCTCTTCTTTGAAGCCCTGTTCTAGGTCAGATATTTCATTACGGGTTTCTATGAATGTAGACCAGTGTTCTTNCGGGTTTCTATGAATGTAGACCAGTGTTCTTGCAATGAATTTAATCTTGTCTTGATTTGTCAAAGGCTGTGAACGGCTGGATCATATCTCTCAACCAACTTTTGAATAAAAGAAATAGAAGCTTTGGTAGAAGCCCTTCTACG
>NW_026104420.1:0-867 GCF_025091365.1 Daktulosphaira vitifoliae
CTTTTGTATAAATCTTAAATTTCAACGTATGTACTGTACTTTCATATGGTGAAAAAAATTCGTACTTTATTTTTTCTTCATGGTGAAAATGGCTACCATACTCAAAATATGCTATTTTTGTGTTAAAATTATTGGTTTCGTGTTTATTTTATTTTAAAATATCTTACAGTGGAAGTACACTGATTTTCATAAAATTATATTAATATAATTCACATAGCATATATTTATAAACTTATTTAAATTGTTTTGTTTCATTTAAATCGAGAAAAATATATTAGAAATTTGAACTAGCTTAAATTGCTATTTTTATCCATCGAAAAAATGTGACGTAAGGTTGCCGGTCGGTGACACTTAGGTCTTTCACGCTTAAGGTACAAAGTTCTACCCCCTATTGGGATTGGATTTTTTATAATTTTTTTTTTAATTTTTTTTGAGTTAGAAAAAAATATTCAACTTATTTGATATTTATTTCATTTAATTTCAATAACTTCAATAAATATCATTAATATTAAGTATTGCATCGAGTCCTTTAATTTATATACATGTTTATCATAGAAGTAACAAAATAAACTACGGTATCATTTTTCATTATTTCTCCGTGAATATTAATTTCATACTGTATTTGTATTATGTATTCATAAATTACACTTTTAAATCTAAAAACTACTAATCAAGATATAATTAAGGAAATAGGAGTTGATGTTGNTAGATATAATTAAGGAAATAGGAGTTGATGTTGCTTTTGTTATTATGCAGAAATTTCTTAAAATTAAACACTATCCGCAGATTTGTTTTGAAGCGTTTCTTATGATAGTGATTTTAATTACTATCAGATATTATTTTTACTTGTCCCAACTATTCTACGCC
>NW_026104421.1:0-866 GCF_025091365.1 Daktulosphaira vitifoliae
GTTTAAATTAAAAGAATTAATCATACTCGTATTAAATTTTGAATAAATTCTAATAAAATTTCTGAAAAATCATATGCATATAAGTCATTATGAATATAGTTCCTTGCTATTTTTATACATATAAATAGAAATTTTACGTGTATTATACAATATTTTTATCAATCAAAATTTAACCATATATACTTATATAATTAAAAAAACAAGGTTAACCAAAATGGATTAAAATTTATTATGTATTCATCATAAAAAGATAATGGAATAATAACATGGTATGTTACTAAAAAAAAAATGTAAAAAATATATTTTATGTAAGCATATCATATTATGCTTACATAAATGATTTACGAAGGAATTAAAAGATTTATTTCAATTAATCGTTACACACATAGTAAATAATTAGCAAATAAAAAATTGTTGAAATAATAAAATAATTTATTACATTTAAAATAAACAACGAATTTTCGTTATGTCAGAATACACTGTAAATAAAAATATAAAAATAATTATTGATTGGTTTAGATAATATGACAATATTTAAAGTGTTTAATTATTGTTTCGTTTATCTCGAGTGCTGGTAAAAATTACAACTGCGTATCTCTCTGCAGCGTGTCGGCGGTAGTCGTATAAAACACTGTAAGTGCTCTACATGACATGAACAGCAATCATTCTTAAGGTTGGCCATAAAGGAAATTACATCATTTGTTGTTTTCAACGACCAATCACGTCCGAGTCTGGTCCGGCAAATCCCTTTATGGCCTTTCAGTAATACCTAATGCGGACATAGATCAATCGGTAAGGAAATTTTGTACTTGGCGTCGCAGCCGTTCAATTAATACACCTCGACCAAAATAAATCTCATGTAAGTA
>NW_026104422.1:0-866 GCF_025091365.1 Daktulosphaira vitifoliae
GTAATTAACCTACAAATAAAATTAGGAGAAAAAAGTTTTTGTTCATATTATTCGTATTTTCCTTTACCACGGGAGATGTTAAGGGTGTCATTGATTTCGAACAATTCGTTTTAAAATGTTCTACTTCTGTGTTAAATTAGTTAACATCTTTTTTATTTATAATCAAACTCTATCTACAAATTATCAGATGAACTATGTTTGGTCATATCTCGCAATGATGCGTCAATGTAAAAAATTATTGAGGGATGTAAAACGTAGCCAGATGATGTGATCAGTACCATTATTCATTCGACAAAAAGTTGGTGTTGTAGTTGGCCTAATCGCCGAGCAGTGTATCTATCTGTTTGCATAAATATTTATTATCTCATTAAGGTGATAAAAACGTGAACCAGACATGGTCCACCGGGTGATCTAAGCCGTGTCGTAATATTCTCGATGTGATGACTTGAGGTTAAAAACCCATCAACAGTGCTTGACGACAGCTCCTGCTGCAGTAGCGTCTCATACGGTTGGCTAATCATGAGGAAACGACTTGGACATTTCTCTCGGAGCTGAATAAGAACTGTGGCGGAAAAGGTCGCCCGCATCGGCCAAAATTACACGACAAAACCAAACGCCGACGTCATTTCGCATGCACAACGGCCGCAATCAAATTTCTATTATGATCGTGTGGACTTTATCAACAATAACCGATCGTATTGTACATGTTCAAATGTATTATGTAAAGTCGTGTTGTTTTTTACCATTACCATAATATTTAATATCATATTATACTTTCACTGGGAAACAGAGTAAACAATAGAGTAGACGCACAACAAGAAAGCGTTACACGCAGACAGCAGCTTCAGGTGGCGGTCGGGACGAAG
>NW_026104423.1:0-866 GCF_025091365.1 Daktulosphaira vitifoliae
TAAAATGTGAATTTTGCTTAAAGAAGCTCTACTCTTTGGAGTGGTCATTAACATAAAAAGGGTTCCAAAGACGCAAAATAAATCGTGTTGACGACTCTTTTGAGTTTTCGACGAGTTGATATGAAGAGGGTCGCTGTGGTGGATTCAAGCGAAATAACCGCATTTAACACGAATTTGCTTCGTCTTTAATTTTGCACGACTTCTTGGCCAAAATGGCCATCATGTGTCCTTTGTGGTAAATTTGGCATACGGCGACCATGTCCAGACCGCACTGGGCAAACTGCGGACAGAAAGAGTCAAAGCAAAGGGTTCCGTCGCGACGGGGAGTTGTAATGGGACGAGGAAAAGTAGTTTTTTGAAAGGCGTTCGCCGAGAATAGGCCTTGCATTGCCCGGACGGGCTCGCGCCAACGTATATACGTTACACGAGGCGGCCGACAGGAGGTCGTTTTTAAGTGGATTACTCGATCCATGGCCGGGGCGTACAGCGATAATTTGACGGACGGCATCGGGGATTATCCAACGATGCGAGATATCCGGGACGAAAAAACCCCTACCCGAGCGCGTGTATACGGACAGACAGGGCGTAAGTCAAAAAGACTTGGCGTGCATTAACGTGATTAACAACAATGGAAATACACGGGACCTGCCGCGTCCCCGCAACACGCCCTCGCTTAGATATCTGTACGGCAAAAAAGCGCATAAAATATTTTATACGGTAATTCGATTGTGTACGTGCACACGTCATAAACGGAGCATGCGAGAAAGGCGTTGCCAGTATTTTATTATTTTTACGGAAATTTCTTGCTTATTTTTTGCCCTTTTTTTTTGGATTTGGGGGAAAATATATACATTTGTCGACGATGC
>NW_026104424.1:0-287 GCF_025091365.1 Daktulosphaira vitifoliae
ATTTTTTTAACTTAAATTTTGAAAATGTTCCGGAAGGTCTGACACTTTTATATATATCTTAAATGAAAGCTAATGTAATATACTTTATCATGAAAAAAAAAACATTTCGGACTTTATCTTATTTTCATGGTGAAAATGGCTACCAAATGCTATTTTTGTGTGAAAATTTTCGATTTTGTATTTTCCATTTTTAACTTTATTATGCTATAACTTTTTGAAAAATGAATGAATCATTACAATTTTTTTATGAGAAGTAGTATTTATATAGATCTTTCATTCGACATACT
>NW_026104424.1:442-866 GCF_025091365.1 Daktulosphaira vitifoliae
TGTTCCGGAAGGTCGGACACTTTTATATATATCTTAAATTAAAGCTAATGTAATATACTTTATAATTGTAAAAAAATTGTATTAATAAGGAACTAGCAGTTTATGAAGCTTTTGGAATAATCCACCAATTTTTTAAAATTAAACACTATCTAAAGATTTGCATCGAAGTGTTTTTTTTTTATAGTGATTTTAATCACTGTCAGATATCATTATACTTAATCCAACTATGCCACGTCACCACTGTGCCGCGACCCCCCTGTGCTGGGTTTTTTTTATTTATTTAACAATGAATCGTAAGACAAGTAATATTTGGTATCATTTTACAATAATTGACAAAACTACATTTTTTAATATTGTCTGACATTATGAATATTGTGTTTAATTTGTATAAAAGTTGACATTTTGTGTAGTTTATTATTTCATA
>NW_026104425.1:0-866 GCF_025091365.1 Daktulosphaira vitifoliae
GTAATCAAACGTACTATCATACCATAGCGAGATCGTTACATTTAACAACCGGGTCCCATAAAACCGTTTGTATTATTAACCTTGACCTTGAGAATCTTAAATATTTCGACTAATAACGTAATAATTTGTCCCACATACAATCCAGTGTCATAGTGCTTTATCAGTACATTATCACAACAATAACAATAATAATACAAACGGCCAGCATTGTTAACGTTCATACACGAACGCATAGCGGCGCGTATTCTCGCGACTGTTGATATCGTATTTCCGAATAACAAAAACAAACTACCACTTGTACTTTTCATTTTTGGTTAATTCGATTGGAATACGGTCAATAACGTACACTATGACTGGAAAAGCACCGACCAGTTATGCTGGCCCACAATCCCATTCAAATCTAAATTGCAATAAACAGCGCGCCGACCGAACGGACGATTCAATCTATTCCGGTAACAAAAATGGATGGGGTTTTTTCCGATCAAAATGTCAATACTTTAAATAACCTTAAATTCAACCACACCACCTTCACACCAAATTCACCATCATCCCTACAGCCCTACTGTCGTAACAGTGGTCATGCTGTAGCACCACAACTCACCACCACCACACCCCTCATCCACAATGAGGACCATAAGTTTATTCAAAATACTTGTCACGACTATAGCGCGAGTCGGGCCAACGTTATGTTGGTCATCGTGAGGGAGGGGAATACGGCAGGAACGGCTTACCCGTTTATGGTAATTAACACTGCCGGCGAACACACCGTTTCAACGCCCCGCGTTCGAACCGCTAACCACTTGAGTACTGCCGCACAAACACGTCCGCGTAAAATTACTACTCCCGCCGTGGAGCTGGAATTTAAC
>NW_026104426.1:0-866 GCF_025091365.1 Daktulosphaira vitifoliae
ACAGAAACTATTTTATAATCTTTAATTTACCTCAAACTATCCATTAACTGTCGATAGATCAACTGTAATATTAGAAATTATATGGACAAGTTACTTTAACCTGAGTTAAAAATAATTATTAGTTGGTAGTTGAAAAGTACACTACAATTCCTATAGGAATAAGTTTGGAAACGTTGTTTGCGTATTGAATAATAATGTTATAATGACCACTGATAATTTTTGTGTAAGCCTACAAACTACTACATGAATTATGTTTGACAGCATGACGTACTTTAAATGACACTAATTGTTGATAAAGCGACTATAACAATTGAACTCGTTTTAACGGTCCAGATAAAAGTGATCACTAGATATGTATGTTAGATACCAATGCTAAATTTTCTATAAGAAAAAGTCCGGAAACATTATGATATGCATTGACCGATAATGCTATATTCTTCAAATACCTTAATAAAAGATAGCGTATAAGAGAGTGATTTTTAAAATGTCCATTTAAGTTCTTTTTACAGGCTTTAATAAAATTTTTTTTTTCTTAATAAATTTGCAGATAATTTGCAATTGATATCATCTTTATAAAATTAAAATCATAAAAATGATCATAACAAAATCTGTCTTTAAATAGGATATTTTTCTACCCTTAAAACGACGATTATTTATTTAAAAATGGTTTAAAATTATTTTATCTATAATTCTTTTTAAAATTGAATTCTCTATTGAAGTGAGTAGGAAAAATTAGTGGTTGCCATTTAAGTTTCTTAAGTTAGGGTAGATTTTTACCCTTTTACATTAGTGTTGAACTTTAATTGTAATCGTAAAGGTGCATTCGATTATCAATTAGCTTAAAAAAAAAAAAAAAAATTATTAAA
>NW_026104427.1:0-241 GCF_025091365.1 Daktulosphaira vitifoliae
AAATACAATTTTTGTAAAAAAATTCTTTTTTATATTTTTAACTTTATAATGCTATAACTTTTTGAAAGATCTATGGATCAAAAATTTCTTTTTTTTGTAGATGCATGATGTTTTTACCTATCATTTGGTATATTTTTTTTATAAATCTGACTTTTTAACTGCCTACAGGGGGGGATTCAAAATGACAACTTTTTCACAAAAAATTTACTTTTTCAACTTAAATTTTGAAAGTGTTCCGGAA
>NW_026104427.1:543-866 GCF_025091365.1 Daktulosphaira vitifoliae
CGACATACTTTATCTTAATCAGGATATTAATAAGGAACTAGCAGTTTATGAAGCTTTTGGAGTAATCCACCAATTTTTTAAAATTAAACACTATCTAAAGATTTGCATCGAAGCGTTTTTTTTTTATAGTGATTTTAATCACTGTCAGATATCATTATACTTGATCCATCTATACCACGTCATCACTGTGCCGCGACCCCCCTGTGCTGGGTTTTTTATCTTCTCCTTTTCATAGTCATTTACTATGAATATATTTATATTTAAAATAGTAGTTTTTAATTTTTAATTAAAAAATGTTGTTATATTATACATGGCCTCTTTTT
>NW_026104428.1:0-866 GCF_025091365.1 Daktulosphaira vitifoliae
CATTATTTACTGTTACTATATTATATACATCATATGTACGCCACGGGGAAATATCGTTTTCCAACCGACATAAACTCTATGTGAGTGCAAACTGGTCGTACTTACCTATTCTATTTACAATATTATAAGTATTCGATGTACTATTTCTATATATATATATATATATGAGTATATTATTTATATACATTTATTGATCCGATTGAACGTGTAAATATTTAAATTTTCGTTACATCAAAAATAAAAAATAAATAATATTACTGTTTAGAGTTTAAAAAGTGTTGTTTGTGTTTTATTTAATTACGAACCTATAACAGGAGAGCACTGCTCGTAAAAAACATACAGCTTAAATGACGTCGGGGTACTTGCTATTCGCTGTATTCGTTTTACATTAGAAACAATTGTGGTAGGCGCGTTCAGCAGTATTGTGTTGCCTGGGGCGTTATGGTTCATTCGTTTCGTACAATGATCACAGGGACCTTTTAATTTGCCCCGCTGTTTATCGAAAGCAATAATAGATTGTAAAAATACGTTTTTGTGTCTGGGCCTTCTATTCACATCGTGTTAATCCGAAACGGATCGAACGACATGTTGTGGATACGTGTGAAGAGGTCCGGTGCAATTAGCTTGGACACCTCTACGTCGAAATCGATACACAAACGCTTTTCTGTGCAGCATCGTTATTTTCCGTCCAGATGGTCAATTGTGTCGAACCGGAAGCGCATATTATGGTAAAATTAATGCGCAGTTATCATAATCGGCTCGGCAATAATATCATTGTAATGAATGTACGGCCCGGGACGAACTTGACAAAAACAATACGAGTAATTGCCAAGTTAGGTCTATGCCTGCGCGCAAACCTTTTTTAA
>NW_026104429.1:0-866 GCF_025091365.1 Daktulosphaira vitifoliae
AATCACTATTAAATTGATCATTAATAAATAAATTCTATTAAATTCTACTTTTTTACTAATGAATCCATCTTCTCCACGCGGGCCCGCATTACAGTATGTTCAATTTTAAATTGATGTTTTTGATTGGCTTAAACGCATAACTTATTTCTCAATATTATTGCATAAATTAATAAAAAATAGTACTCACGTTTTACGCTGTTGTCTTGCTGAAATTTTTTTATCACGTGTAAGTATTCGGCCATAATTGACTCGACAACCCAACCACCTGTATTGTAATTTATTTTATTCTTACTTCTGGATCTCTCTGTATATTGTAATTTGTTTTGTTCTTGCATTTGGATCACTCTGTATTCTCAAAAATAAAATTATTATTTAGTTATGTAGTACTTTGTATGTTCAAATTTATAAGATTTTAACATTTGGAGCACTTTCTATAATTATACTATGGGTAATTACATTTGGATCATTCTATATACATACAAAGTTATATATTTAATATTTAGATACCTCTGTATATATAGTTATAAATATAGTTTTAATATTTTTTAATGTAAAATTTTACTGAATTAAATTGTAAATAAATTTAGTAATTAATATTTAATGATATTGAAACACCAGAATAATTCGAAATAATAATAATGCAAAATAAAATAAATTTTAATTTTAATATTTATCACAATACTATTTGGTTAAGGTAATTAACTTACACGAAAAATAACTTAAATTTAAATTTATAATCTTTATTTCGAATGTGTTAAAACTTTCATAGATTGTCTTGTTGCTTGAAGTGCTTGAGGATATATCCATGTTTACAGTTGAGTCCGAAACGTCAGAACTTAACTGTAAACATGGATATATCCTCAAGC
>NW_026104430.1:0-866 GCF_025091365.1 Daktulosphaira vitifoliae
TTAGGGGAATACACTGACTTTCATGAATATTATATAATTTAATTGACATAGAATAAAGTTCATAAGATATAAGAAATTAAAATATCCCTCAGTTGACTCTAGATACAATTAAAATATTCAGTGTTATTTAACCCATTAGTCAGGATAGAATCTAGCTTTTAGTTGTGAAGCTCATATATATCTTAATATTAATTTTCAAAAAATATTCCGTTTAATGAAAGCTATGGAGCGTAATTATTTAAACTTATGCTATTTACTCAATAGCAGCACATTAATCCTACGCAAGTTACACTGGTATTAATTTTACAAAAATAATTTAATAATTGAGAGTATATGTATACAGGGTGATCGAAATCTGGTAAGACACTTATTTTTCTCAGAAACTATTAAGAATTTTAAATTTTTGTAAAAAGAAAAATTATTAAGTTTATACGACTCTACAATATTATGAAGTTAAATAAATTTTTTTTTATCCCTTCAGGGATAAACAAACAATTTTGTTCTTATAATTTTTCTATCCGAACAACCGTTTACGTTTTACAATTGTTTAAAGGTTTTGACTTCCAGAAAAAATATTGTCATTTATCACATTTCATAATATCGGTGGCAGTGCAACCGGTATTTTAATTAGATCCTTTTGTCTTACAAAACCATAGACTTAGCTATTAATAATACACCGAAAACCCGGTTTGAATCTATTATTGTTATTACTCATTTAGTGCGTAGTAAATTATTANCTACTCATTTAGTGCGTAGTAAATTATTATAGCTAATTTACCTGTCATAACTTGATCAATAAAATTTGGTTTATGCAATAGCAAATAAAAATAATGACTTCTGTATTTAATACAGTAAAATGACAATAG
>NW_026104431.1:0-865 GCF_025091365.1 Daktulosphaira vitifoliae
TCTTCTTTCTCACAAACGATATAAATTGCCCACCAAACATTTTTAAAAATAAATTATAGTTTTAAGTTACAATTTGATAATATGAACAATATTAAGTATACTTGCATGTAATCAGGATTTTTTTTTTTAAATTAAGCATGCTTGATTTTTTAATTTTTAACTTAAGATTGAATCTTTTTTGAAGTATCGTTCTTCTTTAAGATATACTATTTTTTTTTAATTTGACCATAAATCTAATTATAATAGGGTATTTAGAATAGCAAAGTATAAACAAAGATTATCCATTTTTTTGACAGTGTTTTGATAACCTGGTGTCTTTTTAAACTACATTAGATCAACTACAATTGTTGTTTACACACTTAAACATTCTTTTCATCTTCTTCTTCCTCGCCTTAATCCCAACTACTTGGGGTCGGCCACTCTAATCCTAAACTTCTACTTGACACGATCTCCTACGTCATCTACGCTCAGATCAGCTGTCCTCATATCGCATTCAATAACTTCCTTCCATCTCTTTTGGTCTTCCTCTACCTCTTCTTCCTTCAAAATTCAGTTCTATAACTGTTCTTACAGCTTCCAATTCCTCTCTCCTCATAACATGACCATACCATCTAAATCTATTTTCTCTCATCTTATCCACGATTGACGCTACACCTATACTCCCTCTTATATGCTCGTTCCTTAACCTATCTTCTCTAGTCACTCCATTTATCCATCTAAGCATTCTCATCTCTACTACACTCATTCTCTGTTCTACTTTCTTATCAACCGCCCAACACTCTGAACCATACATCATAACTGGCTCACTAATATTTTCCATCTCCTACTGGCACTTCATCTGGTTCTACTATTTTATTTTTTTTTT
>NW_026104432.1:0-865 GCF_025091365.1 Daktulosphaira vitifoliae
TGAAGTTATTGAATCTAAATGAGATAAATATCAAATGATTTGAAAATTTTATTCTAACTCAAAAAAAATGCAAAATATTAAAAGCCACAGACGGATTTGAACCTCGTACCATAAGCGTGAAAGACACAGGTGTTACCCATTCGTCAACTGTTCGTTTTGAACTCAATCAGCCCAATGATAATCAAATCTTACCCGAGGACAATTCTTTCGAATTATCAAAAAATATTAATAGACTAAAGGAAATAAGGGATGAAATTCCAAAGTTAATAAAAATTGAACAAGATAAACAAAAATAAATATTATGATAAAAATCATAAGGAAGTTAGCTTTGAACCTGGTCAATGGGTTTTAATCAAATTTAATATTCATGAGCCGAATATTTCAAAAAAATTGTCATATAAATATCGCGGTCCATTTAAAATTATTGAAAAATTATCTGACATAAATTATAAAATCGCTCTAACATTAAATGGTAAAAACATCATTGATACCTTTCATGTTCAGTGGATATAACCTTATTATGAAAGAAATGCATAAATGTTATTATTATTAATTTGTAAAAAAAAAAAATGATTCATTAATCATAAAGTTTTGATTATTTATGTATTGAATGAATGAAATAAGGTTTGATATAATTGATTTTGAATTTGGCATGTATAATAAGTTTGATTTAGCATTAATCTCCGGTGCCATTGGCGGTAGTCGGGATCTAGAATTAATATTACATTTAGAAGGGACACCATTAATCTTGGGAAATAATATAACTAAGTTAATAGATAATCAAGTTGGACCATTCAAAGACAGAATGAAATGGATTTTTAGAAAGAAAAAAGAAAAATTACTCTACTATTTGCGGAATTAAGAA